>NC_034419.1:5481061-5564822 GCF_002078875.1 Numida meleagris | reverse complement strand
CAGGACAGCCACGGCCGCCATGCTGTGGGTGCAGGGCAGTCACTGTTGCCATGTTATGGGTGCAGGGCAGCCACTGCCGCCATGCTGTGGGTGCAGGGAAACTGCTGCCGCCATGTTGTGGGTGCAGGGCAGGCACTTCCGCCATGTTGTAGGCATGGGGCAGTGCAGCACTGTGCTGTGGAAGGAATGGATGGGCTGCATAAATAGCTTGAATGGTGACACCAGCAGGCCTTAGTGAAAGATATGTACATCTGCTTCTGGAGACTGGTTGAAATATCTTGATGTTAGTCCACCGATGTCTCTTCAGTCAACACATTCTCTGTGTTGGTGATCTGAACTCTTTCAGTCTCCTCTGTTTTCAGCAAATAAAACCACAGGCAAGGACCCAGCTGAGAGTTCTCCAGCAATTTCTTTATCTTGTTTTTCTTTTTTAGTCCAGAAGCGGTTTATCTGTCGAAATCAATCCACTTTGCAAAAATGCACCTGGTTTGATGAACCTTGGATGAACTGCAGTCCAAACTCAGTCTTGCCACCAGTTCACCTGCAAAGCTGGGGGACTGCAGGCTTCTCTGAGTGCCCAGAATCCAAGCTGTGCAACACAGACACATTTGCATCTGGGGCTTCCTGGGCCCGCGGCGCTGAGGCAGCCATGTGCTGTGGGCTGATCCTGAGCAGAGGCAGCAGCAGCCCCCAGCATCTCCAGCTCCAACTTTACATTGCCCCTGTGCCCTGGTTTCCACAGGCATTGCAGGACAAGTGGGAAACCCCCAGCCAAAAAACGCTGGGACTGTATTTCAATGAGAGCCCAATCCTGGTACCTACAACTACCATCTTCCTTCACAGTTTTCAAAATGAAATGAGTTGAGTGTCTCTGGTATTTTCCTGCCAACGCAGAAATAGAAAAAAAAAAAATATCTGTTAATTGCACTACAACAGAATTTCAAGCTCTGCAGCTTCCCCTGCAGTGGAAGTGCTGACTCGTGATCAGTTTTAGTCACAGCCCTATATGCCGGCCTGCAACTATGTTTCTGATACAAAATGTAAATATCCTCTTTTCTAAATTTTATGCTAATTTGCCTTTTTACTTTACATAATTAGTTTCTTCTCAGTGGTATTTAAGAATTTAAAATATTTGTTCCATTTTAGTCATCCATTAAATAACTGGTTTGCCTTTAGTGAGTGGAAATCAGCACAACCATTTTCTTGTTGCCTGGGAAACTCGTCTCAGGGTTTTCATCAAGTTAACATGTCAGCAAGGTCCTCTTTTAGATGTTACCCAAAAAACCACTGTGGACGGCAGCATAAGGACAGCACTTGTCTGAAATCCCCCCTCCAAGCTCCTGAGGAGCACAGGCCAGTGCGAATCCTCCAGACAAGGGATGAAGAGAAGGCAGGATTGACGTTGAAAGCTCTGTGCCACAGTACTATTATCAGAGCAGGGACAGCCTAACCCACAATATCTTGCAGATTTTTTTTTTTTTTGCCCGTTCTCTTTCCAGAAGATTTAAATCAAAGCATGCGGAACAGTTTGGGTGCTGCAGAAGCGTTGCTTCCTAATCCTCCCCGCCCCTTGAAAAGGGTGAGCTATGAAGCTTTGCTGCATTCCATACAATTTATTTCTTTATTCAGTAGATATTTCTTCTTAATATCTTTCACTTCTCGAAGAAATGTCATGTAAGTACAGCATGGGTGGTTGGGTGGTTCTTTCCTCTCCCACATTCACAAGTTGTTCCTGGATTACAGGGCTCTTCACACAGCAATCACACCTTCAGTGATGACAGAATGGGGTTTCCTTTCTCCCAGTATTCAGAGCTGAAGTTTTGATTCTAATTTGGTAAACCTGGGAAAAACGCTTCTATTTTCACTTATAAAAAGTGAGGGGAAAAAGAAACAAAAAATTTAATTAATAATCACATATCCCGAGTTCCTCATGAGACATCTGGTAAATATATCTTCACTGAGGCAGGCAGGCCTACCTATTTGCTCTTTCTAGGTGGTTGGCTGCTCTTTTCACTGATGCATCAATTCAGATAGAGGTCAAAAAGAAACAATGACCCAAGATGAACACATAATTAGAAATAATGTCTGTTTATGAAATGGTATTTTGAACGATTAAAGTAATCCAAATGGGAAATAGCAAAATACTACACAGAACATAATTATGTAAAAAATACACTAATAAATAATGCACAGTGTTACTACATGTGCCAAAAGCACAGCACAACAGTTTTTCAGAGCACATCATGTACAAGGATACCAGCCTGACCTGCACATGCCTGGGGACATAAAAGGTCTGCCAGAACACAGGACAGTATTCAGCACCAACCACCACCTTTGGGCAATACTGCATGTTCTTGCCTAGTATTATATTAAATATATTGTACCTAGGGGATGAGAAATATATGAAAGAAAAACCTTTATGATTAAAAAAAAAATTATATACTTTCTTTTGAGTTAGTAGCTCATGAAATGCCTTCAAGGCCTCTACTTCAATTTTGTGGTATGAAGTTGGAAGTCCATGAAACTAACACCCCATATAGCCATTAGAGGTCCCAAGACAGGCATTAGTAGACAAGAGAGATTTGAGCCTTTTTTTGTCTTCAATTCTTTTAGTTTTCCTCCTGCGGCCCCACAACCCCCATGCCTTTTGGAGTGCATGGCTGCAGGGTGACAGGCGCTCCCGCTCATGTCCCTTCTCATCGCAGCACTGTCCTGCCTTTGCAAGGCAGCACAAGCACATTTCTTTAGAGAGCCTGACCATCCTTAAAAAAAAATAGTCCACAACCAGACTTTTTCTATCAATTAGTTTTGTGAAGACAAACTGGAAGGCAAGGTTCATTCCAAGCAACTCCCAGTGAAACAGATGGTATCAACAGGAACACATTTTACCAGTGCACAGAGAGCAGTTGTTGTTGAGGTGTTTGTAACAACTATTAGAAGGCCTTTGCAGGTTTTTTCCAGTGGTAGGAGAACAGGCAAAGCATACAGAAACATGCCAAGCTCAGCTTGCCACACTCCTGATAATCAAGGGTATGTCCCAGGTACAGGACATGAGGCTTAGTATCTTTAGGAGCGTTATTACTTCTTTCCAGTCACCTCCAAACAAATTACCTAGTTAGACTGAATTCAGATTACGGTGCAGGCAAATGCTTTTGTTCTACAAATGGTCTTCAGTCCTTCTCTCCTGTGGTGTCTGCAGCAGCTTGGAGCAGGGAGCCCCACATGCCATGCGCATGCCTTGAAGTGGTTGTGGTGCTGCCCAGGACAAAGGCATTCTCATCCCTCAGCACACTGCACTAAGGAATTTTGTCTACCAGATGGACTGCAGAGTGAAGAGCCAACAAGAGACAAGCCATAATTCATAGTTTTCTTGAATTCCTCCCACCAACCACACTAACCGGCATTTGTCAACAAGGAGTCGACGAACAATTAGTCACAGGAATAAAAAGAGCAGATTCTTGACATGAAAAGAGGATTGCTACTGTTCAAAAATATCAAAACTATACTGGTTCCTTTTTCTAAGAAGTAAGTGAAAAATTTAGAGGAGACCATGCCAAATGTTCAAATGTGAACCTGCTTAATTGTGGGAAAAGGCTACAATGTGTGTCTGTGCTTAGACGAATACTGTCAGTCTCCTTCCAGAATGAGTCATTCTTCCAAGACTTTTAAGCTATGAGGAGGCATTGCTTTCAACCCTTATTGCTAAACAGTCATTAATTTGTACAGTTACTTCCATGAATATGAATATAAGAGAAAGATGAAATCTAGCCCTGGGATGGGCAAAGGACCACAGCACCAGCCCTTCTGCATTTCTGCATAGCCCAGGTTCCCAGGATCTCCCCGCAGAAAGGGATGTGTTCAAGTTCTGCTACACTTGAAGGCACTTTTACATGGCTCTGCAGATCCGAATACTTACTTTAAACCACTCAGCCCATTCAAAGCCTGGTGTCAGCACCCCTCACCTCCCTGCAGCACTGGGATTCAAACACACGTGTGGTTGTCCCCAGGGCCTTGTTGCTTCACAGACTGTGCTCAGAGCACAGGGCTTCCAGGTTAAAGATTATATCTATAGAAAAAAATTTGATATGAGAGAAGTATTCCCTGCGGGCTTTAAAAATATACAGACTTTCCCTGAACTATGTTTCATATCTTTCTTAATAGAATACAGCTGGCTTAAGGAACAGAAATATTCAAGAACAATTACTTCAGTGACTGGTGGAAGTATCCCAAAAAATGTATTTATATTAGACAAAACTGATTTATTAATGAAGGCATTTATTCATAAGAAACATATTCAGTAATGATAGTGAAAATTAATCAAACATCCTATTTGCAATTGCTATTCCACCAATTCTAATTGAGAGATAAAATGTCCTTTAGCTATAGTTTTTATATAAAGTGCACAGTGCAGCAATTATTCAGGTACCTGTGCCAGAAATAGTTCAGCAGATTTCAGGGGCAATGGATGCATCAAACAATATCAATTAAGCTCATTCCAGCTAAAAAAATGCAATGTTCTCCTTGGGGTTTCTGCTACTTTCTAGTTATTTTGCATTATTAATTTGGAGTAATGCTTACACAGAATACCAAGAGGAGTTTGACAGTAAATTAACGTAGAGACTCCCCCCAGAGATGTGAGATTTTTCTAAGCCCATTTTTCCTTACCCACCGTTAATGAATAATCATCTCCTTGGCAATGGTTCCCGGAGTAAAGGCTTGTACTTTGGATCCTGTTAAATATAGAAAAGTAAGAAGTGTCAGATAACATAGTATCAGGGGGGATTTATCTAAAGAAACTTTAGTGAGTAAATATCCTCCAATGCACTGAGTCATTTACTTGCTTCAAACTGTTAGGGATATTAACATAGCTAGCTTCACTATAAAGGGAGTTGTACAGAAAAGTCACATTTATTCCAGTCCTTCTAAAGATACCTTGATATATTCTTCACATTCCTGCACATCCCCCACGTCAATCTTCACATTCTTCTGTCAGCCCTATAACCAGTCAGTAAGCTCAGGGAGTTCTTTCGTCCTTCCTTTCTCAAACTGCAGGACAATGACTTCCATAGGGGCTTTTCTTGGATTTCATCACTCCATTTATCACAGGCACGGAAGGTGAGCGCTGGAAGACATTTTCCTGTTGCCCTTGTGCTAACAGGAAGCTGGCCCCAGGGCAGTCTCTCACAGAGAGAGATTTCCTTGGAAAAATCTGAAACTGAGCTAAAGCTCAGTGCCCTTCAGAAAACTGATGAACTCGCTCCCTTTGCTGATGGCTGCAGAGCAGCCTGTGGCTCTGGGAGCACACCCAGCTTGTCCCTCCTGGAACTGCAAACCCTGCACTGCATTTCTGCATAGCTTCCCCAGCATGTCCCTGCACAGGAGATCTGGAAGTGGCAGGGAAGGGTTCTCAGGACCTTGACTGGTGAGAGACTGAGCCCAACAGCTCCACCATCATGGCATGGCCAAAGCCAGCTCCTTGGAAGGACGAGGTCTGTGCTCATGGCCAAGGGGCTCAGAGCATCCCATGTGAGACTATTAACAACAACCAAATGCTTTTCAGTGTGTTTTCCTGGCTACAAAACACTATTTTTCAATATTGCCACCACCACTAGCTTTGCATTTTTGTCAGCAATGAAGAAAAGCCCGTATGCCGTGCTTGTAACTACCTGCACCAGTGGAAGTGACCCACTGTCACTGTTGCTACCAGTGAAACACTGCCCACTGCCTCACTGTGCTCACATCCATTCTCCGGTCTCCATAAACATTCAACAAGCATCAATGAATGTCAGTGGGTGCCATTTCAGTTCCACCCCTTTCCCTCACCTGCACTTCCCTGTCAGATGCCATTGTGTCAGCAACAAAATGTAATGGAAAATTGGTGGGAAGGTTAAACTTCCACTGCTATACCACCAACATCTGCCTCTGGTGTTGTGGGCCAACATAATAAAATGGGAGGCATTATTTTCAGAGCAGTCCTCGTACTAAAACCCTTCAAACCATGGTATTTTTAGTGCACGTCATAAATAGCTTTTTAAAATAAACCCCTAGAACAATTGCTCTGTCACGGAGAAAATTCTGTTTACAAGTCCCACTTCTATCCCCACTATGTACCATACTCAAAATCATCAGTCCGAGCAAGGACTGCAGCAGTAAACACCATGGAGAGCTGGTCCCACCCCACATCCCTCACAGGGCACAGCTGGGGCTGGCGGAGAAGATGAGGAAATAATGAAGGCAAATTTTACCCAGTGACCACCGTTACCCAAACGCACACCACATTTTGTAGGACATAAATAACAAGCATGGTTTTGAGGCTCAGTCATTCCTCAAACACAGGTGTATCTATACATTCAGCATCTTAATTATGAATAACATCAAAAAAAGATCAATCTGCTGGGGACAAACCATCAGCTGTGGGCATCACACAGTGTTTGATAAGCTCTTACTGACGTCACTAAGCCCAGGTTTCTGTTTGAGCAGTTCAGTCTTCTCCTCGAATAAAAGCCAAACCAAACAGAAGAGGTAAATGCACAAAGGAATCTGGTTTACTCCAGGCCCTGGCTGGGCTCTGCTTGATGCAGAGGGCAGCTCTCCCTGCCATGAGCTGCCAGCCTTCCTCACTCCAGGCATGAGCTGGGGAGCCATCAGCTGGAGATAATACTCTGAATTTGGGCAATATTTCCATCATACCTCAGATTCTCAAAAATATTAGTAAGTTCAGGGCAAAAATGGCATTTTCTTGCAAGGACTGCAAGATGAGTTTGGCATAGATTGCAGAGATGGAGGAGATAAGGTCCAAACTAAAATGGCTCCTTGGAGGGAGCACCAACGGAAGTGCAACTAGAGGTGATATTTAACCAAAGCCTATCCATTCAATTGCTGGGAGCTTCAAAAGAGAGAGGCTCATCTGCTGCAATACTCCTGCCACTTGACTTGGGTGTTTCTGTTATCACCATCTTTTTGCCAAAGCAGCCAGGGGAATTAGAAGACCCTGAAAGCACAGAAAGTGCTTTCAATTAGGCACGTGCCTGTCTGAATGTAGATCATTCCTCCTGGATTCAGGTGAAACAAAGCTGTTTTAAATAATATTTGCATCCCTTAAAGGCTCTCTTCATGCCTATGCACACCAAAGCAACAAATGGAGGTTTTGAAAAGAGCAGTAATTGCATAACAGTAGCGTTGGGAATAGAAGAGGTAGAAAAGCATAGGAAAAAGCAGAAAGTATGCATGATATAAAATTATTGTATTTTTTACTTGATTTACTACAGGATATTGTTCTAATAGTAAGGGGGGGAAAGAAATAATGATCAGTTAACTCATTATTAATGCTCATTTTCTTTTCCAGAATTGCCAGCGGGTTGAGTCAATTATTAAGCATGACAGCAGGGCTTTAATATATCAGCTATAGATTCCAATCACAGCAGTCTAGTTCAATAACTGCTTTTTTTCTGCTTCATTTTGACTAATGGCATACTGCAGAAATTATTAAAATTCATCTTAGCACAGAAACCGTTTAAAACCCCATGAAAAAATGGCAGCACAGCAGACCTCTGCTCATTATTTACCACGGAATTCAAAACAGCTACTGAGAAAACATCGAGCAGCTTCTCTGAAAACTTTTCAACAGCCACAACGTGACCGTGGAAGTTCAGTCAATGCCAAGATTGCCTCTGATGAGCTGAGGCCCCATCTGTTGCCAATAAAGTGCATTCAGACTTTACAGGAAAATAAACGTCCCTCTGAAAATGTGAATTCCTATGCAGGCCTTTGCCAACAGATAGCTCAGCTGAGCTGTGGAAGATCACCGGCATTGGAGCAGTGTGGCACTGATCCCATGGGACTGGGATGGGCACTGCAGCCTCACTGCGTGCAAGCTGCCCCACAGGTAATGCAGGGAGGATGGGCTTCTGCAGGACAGGACAGTGTCAGCAAACCAATAGGAGCAGTAGGAAGAACATTTCTACTGGCACCTTGAAGCAAAGAAAGGGCCATCTCGTGTCCAAATAGCATTTTTTCCCTAAACTATCAAGAGCAAAAGCGCAAGACTTAGTAATTAAACCAAGGTCACATTAATAGTTGAGAAAACTAAAGAATTAAATAATAGCAAAGACTGCACAAGATCATTTAGCTACATGCCACTCAAGAACCAAGCCAGAACAAACCACACAACATTTTAACACCATCCTCTAGACACTATTTAAGAGCCAGTAAGAAAAGATCATGGAAGTGATGAACACCAGTTTGTTAGAAATTTTGGTCCAAATCAAAATGCTTTGGGCAAAATTCCTTTTGGCTAGAGGAGACCAAGCTTTCACTGATGGTGCTTTATCATTCCATGACACTGCTAAAAGCTTTGTTTTGTGTGCTCAGCTGTTGCACAAACCAGCGTTTGGCTAACCAGGCCAAGGTTCAGTGCACAAGAGAACATTACTATAAACAGTGGAAATGATGCTCTAATTGTTGGTTTGCATATCTATCTGGTTAAATGACCATCTGGGGAAAGAAGCATTGTGTATGTTAAATTAATCTATTTCATCTTCTTTAAATAAATTAATCACATACTATTATAAAATATTCCCTATTCACACGTTAAGAAACAAAATTATGCCTCATTATTTTCATTCTAGCCTTAAGAGAAATGACAAAGCCAGACTTCGATATCTACCTCTACTGTTATTACCTACTGTACTGCGAAAAGAGTTCTAAGGAAGAGAAGTGCAAATTCCCTGTCACAGAGAGCTGATCTTTAGGATTCTGATATATGTGAGCCATCAAGACAAGCACAGCCTCTTGGGTGCTAAAATCCAGTGTTTGTGGAGAGCAGCGGTCACTGCCAGCAAGGAGATGGGCAGCCAAACACAGCAACCACAACCAGCCGCCTGTGCACGGTGAGATAATTTAAGGAAGCCCTGTCCAGAGCTGCTTTGTTATTTCTGATTCTTTCAGTTTTCAGGTTGAAGCTTTGTACTGCTGATAGTGGCTGACCTTGCAAGACTCCTGTAAGTGAGAGCCTTCAGGAGGGATGCAAAGGAGACAGTGAAAGAACAGAGATGGAGATACTGCTCAGGAAGACCAGAGGAGGATGAGCAAGGTAGAAGCCAATGCAGCACCAAAGGAGGGAGGCCACGGCCTGTAACAGTGAGCTATAACAGTCAAGAGTCTTACCAGTTCTGAGGGCTGTAAGGCAGACCTGTGTCAATGGACGCATCCAACAGGCATGGAAATGAGTACAGAAGGGAAAAAAGAAAAGTTAAGAAAGCAAGTTATTCTAGATCAGCAATGTAACTTTGGAGAGGAAAAGGGGAGATATTTGGAAAAAAAATCAATCAAAATTAAGGCAGAAATTCTAAGACTAAGCCAGCTGCAAAGCAGCACCCCATTCCTGAGCAGTGCAGGGTTTCTAACCAGCAGGGTCAGCAAATAACTGCAGGACCACTGTGCAAGGCTACAACAGAGACAGAGGACAGGATCCCTCCACCTTTAATCTGAGGTATTTTGGCCGGGAGAAATATTCTCTGAAAGAAAGCTTGAAGGATTTCCAGTAAAATATTTATGTCACTATTTAGAAATATCTGGAGGCTACCACAGGGTCTGTGAAAAATCCTGGTATCTCTTCTGGTCCCCTTGTATTTCCCACCTGCTGAAGGAGCTGATCTACTTTACCTGAGAAAGAAAAAGCACAAAGCATACCAGAACATACTGCGTATCCTATATAAATGTAATTGCACCAGTACATAGGGTTCGGCACGTTGACACTTAGAACATTTTTATTTTAAAATAAATTTTTAAAATGATGATCAAATATACTGCATCATACTGAAAAATACCCACAAACTGCTAGCAGAACTGCAGCTAGTGAAGCCATAAGGGAAATGGAGTTAAAGGAGCAAATGTAATAACACGTGCACAGTAAATACACGTGCACAGTATTTTGACTTTCCCATATGGTGAGACTTAAGTAAACAAGTCCTAAGATCTGTAATAAAAGATGCAAAGATTGTTTCAAGTACAACTGTTCTTAAGTACAGAGTTTTGTGCCAACATACGTGCGAAAACCTGGTCCAGACAATGTTGTGGCAAGGGTTTGGGTTCTTCTATAGCAATGAGCTCTCTAGAGGTTTACTAAAATATGCGTGGTTTTAGGTGAAAAAAAAAAACATAGGTATGGCACTCACTTTTGTTTCTTACCATTTGGAGGCAGTAGCTTTCACTTATGCACTATTCCTGGCCTCCCAAGGAATACGTGCTCTCTACACCTGTCTGACAGGAGGTTGTGGTGAGGTGGGAGTCTGCCTCTTCTCCCAGGTGACAGTGATAGGAGGAGAGGGAATGGCCTCATGTTGCACCAGGGGAGGTTCAGGGTTGGTATTAGGAAAAACTTCTTCTCCAAAAGTGTTTGGGCACTGGAATGGGCTGCCCAGGGAGGTGGTGGGGTCACCGTCCCTGGAGGTGTTCAAGAAACACGTAAATGTAGCACTGAGGGGCACGGTTTAGTGGGCAATATTGGTGTTAGGTTGGACCAGATGATCTTAGAGGTCTTTTCCAACCTTAATGATTCTATTTGTGGCTTCCTAAGTCTCTGCTTGGGGTCGGCTGCCCCCGCATGCTGCGGGGAAAGCATGGGGCAGCCAGCACAGCCACAACAGCATGAGCACCACACAGATAAGTGCTGCAGGAGCACAGGATTAATAACCTCAACGGAGCACAGTAAGGCAGGATCAACATCCCTACTCAAATCTCAGTCCTGCACTTAGGGCATGAAAGCAGGTACGTTCAGAACCCCATCAAGCTCCGGCTGGCACTAGCACCATTCTCTAATTAGCTGTTTGCATTCACTTTGCAAATTCCAGTTTGAAAAAAAAAAGTGAATTAAAAAAAGTAATACATTATTCATAAATCTACTCAGGCAATTTTATACCCTGCCATTCTAATTAACGGTAGCAATTAGAAAATAATAAATTGGATTCATACAGTACTCAAGTCCCAGCTAATGTGCAACTTTTAAACAAAGTTTACAGGTGTTCCTTGTCTTTAATATTAAAATATTATAGAAGTTAAATGGTGATACTCAAGGCCAAAACACTGTGGGGGTTGCTGCTGTCCGTTTCCCACCCAGCCATACTACAGGTTGCACATCTCATCTTAAAGGCAAAGCAGCAATTGAGAAGAATGCCAGGGAAGCCATGCAGGATGGCATTCGAGACTCAGCTAGGCTTTGAAATACACAGTTTGATTCACATTTCAAAACTGGGCTCTTGTTTCCTGTTCTCACCCTACAGATTACATATCTACCCAGACTCGTGCAAAGTTGACATTTGACACTGTCCCATGTGACATCCTTCTCTAAGCTGGAAAGAAATGGATTCAATGGATGGACCACACTTAGACAGTTCTTTACTCAGAGGGAGGTGAGGCACTGACACAGGCTGCCCAGAGCTATGGGTGCCCCATCCCTGGAGGTGCCCAAGGCCAGGTGGGGTGGGGCCGTGGGCAGCCTGAGCTGGGGGGGGGCAGACAGCCCATGGTAGGGGTTGGGGCTGGGTGGGCTTTGAGGACCTGTCCAACTCAAACCATCCTACGATCCTAGGGTTTGGACTTGTTACGATGACCATTTACTCTCAGAGTCCTGGGACAACTCTTTCTTGAGAGTCTCCATAAATACACTTTTTAATTTCTTTGCTCACATTTTTTTAAAAATAAATTAGATGATTGTTGCAGATGTATCACTCCACTGGACTTGTAATATGTTTATGTGTGTTTGTGGAGTCAACAATTTGTGTAGCGATGGAGCGCAGAAGTGGAGATATAACCAAAGCTGCCCTTTTGCTCACATTGCCGTTTGGTTTAGGGTTTCTACATCAATCAGTTCAGGACATTGAGTAACTAAAAAAACATTGTGAAATAGCTTGCCTTCCAACACACCAGTGGTAAGTGCAATGGGAACAACAAAATGCTTTTTAAAAGGCACATATATTCTTGGATAATTTCAGAATTACTCAATGCTCAAAGGCATTTCAGCTTTGAAATAGCACCTCATCCTTACAGATTCTGCCATGCAAATTGGTTGCTAAATACCATCTATATATCAATTAGTGACCAATTAGCCAAAAAGCCCCTTTACTTGTCAATAACCCATCTTCAGCTATGACTGCACATTTGGAAATCATATGATAATGAAAGATTTTCTCCTCTTGATAGCAATAAGACAAGATTGCAGCGGGCCCTGTTTTACATTTTAATTAAAATCTCTGTTACCTGGAGGTGCTCCAGCAGTACCTGGCTGCTCCAATGGCTCTCAGTTTCCCTTAAGCACACCTGAGCCAGTCCAGGAACATTTTGGAACCCTGGCAGTGAGAACGCTGCAATTGCTGCACTCTGAAGCCAGAGGTCCATGCACTGAACAGCTCATTCTCCCCTCTCCATTTGCTAAAGGCTGTCTTTGGCAGGTAAGAGCTCTGACTGTTGAGCTTATCTGCAGCTTCTCGACTGCAGCTCTACAGAATGGTTTTCACAGAATCATTAAGGTTGGAAAAGACCTCTAAGATCACCTAGTCCAACCGTTTTGCTTTCTCCCCTTCAGCCCCTCCATCCTGCAGCCACCCGGCCCCTTGCCAGTGGGGTCTCACCGGGCATCGTGGCCCTGGGGATGTCTCCTGGTGCACACGCACCTTGTAAAAGCGTCACAGACTGCTTGCATGATAGCGGTGTGTTTGCATTGCTGGAGAGTTATGTCACTGCTTCCACAGTAAAGTTATTTCAGGGGGCTGTAAGTTAGGTGTAAAAACTCTCTTTGAGCTGGAACTTGGCACACACAGGCACGCAGACATGCACAACCTGATTTCTGGGAAGCGGGCAGAGATTTTGCATTATTTCTGAATTGTGCAAGTGCACAGGGTTTTCTGTGTGGGATTTCCATAGGGAGAAGCTGCAAAGCTCTCGTGGGGCAGGGCCTGGAAGGTGGTTGGAGACTAAAACCACTGCCATTGCCAGTGTCTCCTTCCTGCCTCGCAGCTCTGCAAACAAAAGGCTGAAGACAGCCCATCTGCTGGCTGCAGGGGCCCTCAGCTGAGACATACTTGTTTCCCAACCTCAGTGTAAAACTGTGAGGGCATAGGGATGCTTCAGAGGCCCCACCACATACCAGTGTCATAATGGGGATTTTTTGGAAGTCTAAAGAGACTTGAGACAGATTGAACCAATCCTTGAAACAAGCTTTGTTTCAGATGAATTTGGATATACCACCCGAATGTTACTCAAACTGCAGTGGAAAAATGCCTTCATGTAGCCAGGACCTGAGTCACACACGGCCACAAACAGAGCAAAACCACTTGGCAGAGGTCCTTCCTGCAGGACATTGCAATTCCTGTGCTGGCACTGCAAGAAGACTTGGTGCGTCTGCAGGGGATTTCTTCCATCTCAGTGGGGAGAGCACAGGAGTCTGTAAGCAGCATAAGGCAAAAGCGACTCTCTTACAACCTCTTAAAACTTACTGCAGAGCAGGGCACAGATCAACTCTAACCACAGTAACCTTTAGATCATTTGCTGCTTAAGGTGTTTGGTACACTTGACCTTTTATAATGAAACAATAAGCACATTTTCTTCACTTACTTCACAGCCTACAAGTCTGTTAAAGAATACACCAGACTTGAAGCAGTTATTTGCCGTGACATTTTGTTCCTCAAGTAGCACAACACTCCACCTTCATGTCATTTTTCCTCTGCTTTGCTGGGTTGAAAATCCATGTCTAGCCCCTGGGAGGTGAGTCATTTTCCCATGTGCTTCCACTTCTGCTGCAGCTGCAGCCTTCCTAGACTCTAGACGATGAACATATATAAAGAAACACACAGAAAGAACAGTAATCATCTGGTAATAGGAAAAGGAATGTGGTTGACAATAAGGGTATTCTTATCTAATCTCTTGCAACCATATTTAGTGATGTTAGTGGTTTAAGCATTATTATCTCTCATCCCAACTGGAAATTATCTGACTTCCTGGTTCCACACATCGCTGGAGCTCAGGAACACATCACAGCCGCTTCTTCCCACGGCACGTGCAGCACCAGGATCCCGGTCACTGCTCAGCAGAGCAGGCACTGAGCACAGCGGTTTGCTCCAGCACTAAGCACAGTGTGATCCCAACTGAGAAACTTCAGAAGGATGCATTATTAGAAGTATAACTGCAGCAGGAACTCTGATGGTTATCATGAGATAATCATCACACATCTGTATTTATAAGACACAGGGCACAGTCTGGTGCTTCCTAGTCCCGAGTGACATGATCTCATAGCCACACACCCCTGGAGCTGTACTGAGCCCTTTATGGTGGGAAATTATGCATTTCTGCGCTGGAAGAACATGCAGTTGGCAGCTCATAGCTGTAGTTCACGCAAAGCTGTTTGTTTCTTGTAAACAGATTTGTTTTCCTTCGGTGGTAGGGACCCAAGAGAACACGGTCTAGCAGCAAACAGAGAGCATGTTCTTGCAGAGCAGCAGCAGGGGACGGACAGACCTCCCGGCCTGGGCAGAGTGCTGCCGTGATGGCTTTTACATGAAGAGATGTGGTAAGTATGTAAGGCTAACTAAGGTCAGGAAATCTCTTGCTGTGTGTCTGAACTCCCTGATATTTGTGTTGCAGCATTTTCCAGGTGCCCTGCTCTGAGGCTGGGTGACAAATCCATGCTGCTTGTTCCCTGAGTCTCTCTGTAACTACCCGGTCATTCTTCACATGCTACAGCTGTGACCCAGTTCTCTGCCCTCTCATCAGTAGCAGGAAAGATTTAAGTGGTTATTACTCTTCCCACTCAGGTAATTCTATTGATATAGCCCCACACCTCACAAGCTACTATGGAAAATATCGATACCCCAAATATTCACCTGATAATACTAAAGTTAACACACGCCCTGTGCATCAGACCCCAAAAGAGAGCAGGAAGAAGAAGCGAGGGCTGAGGCCCAAGACCAAACCCTCACAGGACTCCTCAGCGGATGTGGGGTAGATGGAGGTTCTCAGGAAGGAAGGATGGTGCCCACACACCACCCACACTGTGGCCAGAAGGCAGCTGGAGCCTTGCAGGCGTGTTCAGCTCCCTCTGCTCCAGTAGTCAGGTCAGTGTACAGGAACAGCATAACCATGTCCATAAGCGCAGTGCTCAGAATGGCCTGCAAAACCTACTGGAAACATATGGAAATATTTAGGCAATTTTTTTTGTATTGCCTTCAATTTTTCTCTGATGATGTCATTCCGGATACCTGTGCCAGGTGAACTCAAGCCACGTCTGCCCTTTGGCAGGAGCAGAGACAAACCTTTAGGGCCAGCTGCTCAACAGAACGGGGACACCGAGCCCTTCAGAGCTGCAGGTGTCTCCTGCTCACCACCCACCTGCAGGCAGCCACCAGCCATTGATCTCCCCTCTTAGCTCTTCTCCCTCGCCCCTCAGCCAACACACCAGCTCCTCGCACCTTCTCCCATCCCTCACCTCCTCTGAAGTCACAGGCTCTTCTGTCCTCATCCCCAGGGAATGCCCCATGGGCTGCTTCCACAGCCTGCGCACCCACTGTATCCCTTCCACATACTGGGGTGCAGCAGACAGCGGAGGTGGAGAACACAGCAGACATCGGGTCAGTCTATTTATACAGAAAAGACAAATTAGAAGGGTACTTAGTTATTGGGCTCCTTCTCATTCTTGTTTTCCCTCTTCCTTCTCCAGCAGCTGAGGGAGAGCTGTGGAGGCTGTAACCCCTTTTTCTTTCTCCCATGCAAAACCCCTCTGTGCTCCCGAGAGAAGAAAGCAGACCTCTGACCCAGGGTCCAGCGCACCTTCTGACTCCTCACAAAAACAGCACACAGTGGGACTTCTCCCCCAAGCAGTGCAGCAGCACCTTGTGCCTGCATCCCAGCCCAGCCAAACTGCTGCTGCTCATGGCATCACCAGGAAAACTGGGGGTGCAGGAAGCCTGCACCATTCCCCTGGCACACAGCGCTGCCCTCGCTTGTGGTCTGCTCTGCTCACACAACGAGCTCGTGCTGAACCACCAGGAGCAATGCAAAGCACAGTCCTAAGGAGAGAAACCAGCACCAGAAACAGGCAGAGAGACCTGGATCAGAATGCAGAAAGCTCAGGGTGCAGGGCTGGCTAACAGCACTGATCACTTCACAGTGCCCAGCTCTAAACACCACTTCTGAGCTTTTACAAAAGCCTGGTTATGTGATCACTGCTTTGTTTGATTTGATTCAGGGAACGAGCAAATCTGTTTCACACGTTTTTAAAAGCTTGCTGAGGCTGCCCAGCACACTGGGTGGCCGCTCTTATTGCAGTCAGTAAAAAAATCAGCAAACAAACACAATATGCCCAGCAACTCGATGTGGTGCTTCCTGCGGAAAGGATGCCAGCTCCCCATTCACGGGGCACAGACGCCAGTGCTGATTTTCATCTGGGAGAGCTGCTGTGAATTCATAATGCAACTTTTCCAGCTGAAATAATACGCAGACCTGTGTGAACCAAATGTTCACAGTGGGCACACTTTTCCTCTTACTGTTTCCAAATAAAAATCAAATATAAATAGCAAGAAATCAGCCCCATCTCTACTAATGAATGGCAGCATGAGAACATCAGCAGCATTTCAAGTGAATATCTTTCTGGTGCAGTGAATTAGGCTTTTCCTGGAGAGGAGTACGAACCTTTGTGCTTGAGAAATTCACTTTCTGACAAATCCATGGGCGATAAAGAGAAGGAGCATATATATACTTTTCTCTTTGCATCCTGACTCAGCTTTTCATTCAGCCTTCCTTTCCTCTTAAATAGCAAATGCTCTGTGAAGCTCAGTAAGCCTGTGGTTCAGCACTGCTGTGAATCACCCTGCCAGCGAGGAGACACGAGCTGTAGGGGCAGATTTACCCTTCAGCTCACCCCTAAGGGCACAGTGGCTCCTCGCTGCCCTCCTCTCCCTCAGCCTGCCCTGCACCAGGCCCAGCCCCAGCACTCAGAGAGCAGCAGGATGGCCCCTCCCTGTCATGTTGTGGGCAGTGTGGGGGAAAACAACACAGGAACAGGATAAGTGAAGAGGATGAATGTACTGTGGTATGTTCTGCACACAGGGAGTCCCAAGCACAGCAGCAGCTGTGGTTTACAGGCTGCTGTTGGGTTCAGCAAAGCACAGGAGCAGCACAGGCCACAGAGAAGATCCAGAGGTGCCTCTCAGTGAGAGACAGCAATGAGGAGATGTCTCTACTAGTGGAGCTAGTAGACCATACTCACTTCAGAACACCAGTTTGCCTCGCTGTGCCAGCCATCTCCTTTTCAAGGGCACAGGAGGATAGGAGGACATGCAGACAGACAGTAGCGCAGCTTACCCATGGGCAAACAATGTGCTTTAAGTGTTAGCTGAAGAGGAAATGTTGTCATTTTTCTTTAGCAACTATTTATCTATGGAAGTCAACCTTTCATAGAAACATAGAAAGCAACTGAAAAACAGAATCATGGAATCATTTGAGCTGGAAGGGACCTCTAAAGGCCATCTAGTCCAACTCCCCTGCAACGATCAAGGACACCTGCAGCTTGATCAGCTTGCTCAGAGCCCATTCAGCCTGACCTTGAATGTCTCTCCCTCTGACACAGCACATTCTTCTCTTCTGAAGCAATAGAAGAAATCTTTTTCTATATCTAGTCTTACACCTGTTTTGATAGAGGCAGACAAAAAACAAGCAACCTGATGGGAGTGCGAGCGAGCACTGCTTGTGTTAGCCAACCATGGGCTGCTCCCAGTGATTCACAGCGCAGCAGTCACACACAGATGGGAATTCTCTCCTCATTACACACCTGCATGTCCTGTCTGGAACCAGTGCCCTCGCAGCCTTCACAGCTGGGGGCAGGACAGCAGCCCAATGGCATCTTCTAATCAAATCACTCCGGTGTTGTTTGTTTTCTTTTTGTGAAGCCACTAACAGCAGTGCTTTCAAAGATCATTTACTTCTTAAGATAGATGTTCCTGGGATAGTTGTTTTTTGTTTATTTATTTATTTGATAAACAGAAGCCAAAAATGATAAGAAAAAAAAGTCTTTAAAATGATGAATAGTTAGCTACTGTCATTGTTTTTTCAAAGAAATGACAAATATTGTTCATGATAAAACCCAAAGTGTTGTCCTACTTTTCCTCACCGTGTTGTTATCAAACTATTTCCATTTTTCTGGAAAATCCAAATTATTCTAAGATTTTCTGCAGAAAAGAAAATTGCATCTAATTCATAATTTCTACTGTAGGATGCACTAAGACACGTTAGTGAGAATAAACCTGCTGGAAATTTGCACCTGGTCACAACCAAGGCAGCTACAATCTTGACCATTCTAGTCACTTTTAAGGATATTTTTGAGGATATTTGTCATTGGTGTGTGTGCAAATACGCTTCACCTATTGTGTACTTCTGGCCAGATAATGCACCAGTATCTTGAGATGGCTTTTCAACACAGCAGGCATTAAGGCTACCCAGGCCACAGTGGCCCCAGCCCTACCTCCTGGAGGAGGCAGCTGCCCACATGCACTTCCCAGCTTGCTTTCCCATGGAACTTTCTTTAGTGCTGTAAAATACATCACTTCTGCAAAAACAGCTCAGCAGGATTTGAGAAGCTTTATGCCCTTGTTTACGTTAGCTTGTTAGATTCTCTGAATCAGGGTTTAGCTTTTGTTGAATGATATATTTCACCTGGCAGGAGAACTGATGCTCCATTTTTTTCAGAGGCTAAACTCCCATTGACTTTAATAGCTGTCTGGGCAGCATAAGACCTGGAAAACCATTTAACAGACCCATTTAGCCCAGAAAAGAGCCTAATAGATGTATGAAAAGAAGCTTGTTTAAATGTTGGAGACAATCAGAAGACCCCTTAAATTAGTCAGTGGCAAATCTTACTGCTTCCCTCCTTTCCACAGCTTGCAAGCAGCAGGCCTGACAGAGTTCTGTTCCACGGAAACTAAACTATGCTTTTACCCTGGAGAAAAAGTAAATGCACTGTATGTTCTCAGCATCATAAGAATGAGTTACTTAATAAAAATATGTTAACAGCTCAAACTGCGGAACTGTTTCCTCAGATTGCAACACTATCTAAGGGATTTTTGTAAACTGCCATCCCTTGAAAGAGGAGAAGCACTATAATCTTTAAAGGCACCCAGATACAACACCACAGCCTGTAGATATCACTCTGGAGTCACCCACAGCCACATGATAACTTTCATTTTTAAGATTTTTGATTAGGTATAATCTGATATTGCTATGTGCCTGGCATTCGGCACCAACTACAGCAAAATGTTCTCAGTCTGAACAGGGAAACTACTGATGGAAAAAAGCAGCCCAAAGGGAGGCCCTTGCTGCAGGTAACCCATCACTTCCAGGATAGCTGTACCACCCTGCATTGGAGCTGTGCACACACAGGGATCAGAAATAACACCTGGCAAGGCACAAGGATGGCCCCGTGCCCTTGCAGCCTGAACAAAGATGTGTTTCCTGGTGAGGCATTGCCAGCTGGAGCTGGGAGCGCTGCTGGTGGGCTGGGACTCGTGCAGAGCTGCTGCTTTGTTCCTTGACTGCAGCAGACACAGTGGTTAAGTAAAGCAAGTAAGACTCAGCCATCAAGAACAGGTCAAACCCAGTTGCCTTGCGGTTCTGGCCCCTGTCCTGCTTAACGCCGGCTGCACCCTGCTGTGATGTAAATTTAGAGTGCAAAATACACTTACTTTCTCCATCCTCTGTGCTAGGGTCGTGACACCAGAACTCTAAGGGAGCAGATCAGAGCAAGCAGAGGGCGGTAGCCCAACTCTGAGGAGCAGAACACAAAGTTCCTTGTCTTGGGAGATAACCTCAGGGTATTTTGAGAGCACTGAGTGGCAGCCCCGAGCAGCACGAAGCCCAGGGACACACTGTCTCTCATCTTATCAAAAGTATGTTGGACAGGGATGAGGAAGTCACATTCTTTGCAACCAAAGCGCCCCTGCCTATGAGGGCAGCAGCTTCCTCTTTGTTCCTTAGACATGTTCTGTACACTGGAAAAGACAAGATTGTCCTCCAGCTGTCCCAGAGATAAAAAAAAAAATTCCCTTACATATATAAAATTAAAGAACTATGAATTTCCAGAAACAAATGAAACACTCAGCTCATTAGCACTTTCTGCAGGAAATGTTTCCATTTCCTTGGACATTAGAAGCTTAATGATTTCCCTAAAACAAACAAGCAAACCCAAGCCAAGGACAAAGAGAAACCCCCGCCTTACTTGCAGCAGCGAGACCTCCCGCTTGCACAGCCCTGAGCAGCACGGGGCTCCTCTGTCCTTCCGAGCAGAGCAGGAGCAAGGGGAGAGGTGCCTGCAGCACATCCTGGATGTAACGTTGAGGTGGTGCCGTGACAATTACTCAGGACATAAGTTGAGGTGTTTTTGCACTCTTACCATTGCAGACAGTGCACCCCTTGCCTTGCCTTCATTGTATCCCTCTTATGGAAAGCAGTCCAGGTCCTATGCTCAGCACTAGTGTTTCAGAGGAAGAAGCACAACTGAAGCTTTGTGATACAGAAGGGGGAAAGAGAGGTCAGCTTTTTGGTGCTATGTATTTCCATTTTAAAATTTTTGACTTAATATTTAAAATCTCTTCAAAGCTTAGAGAGTTTTTTCACTGGGGTTTAAAACTAAGTGAAAAATTTACATTTTTTATAATTGAAATGTCTGTGACACCTTAATCGGAAAGGAAGAAATCCCCAACATGACTGTGCCGTCCATGCAAGGAACTAACGCAACCCTTATACAGATGTGCTCAGTACACCAGTGCTGCACGGTTTGGGCTTCCTCCCAGTTGCACATCATCCAACCAGGCTAAGTCTAAGAATTTCTTCAATAAAAGCAAAGCCAGGAACTCTCATAGAAACCTGCTTACTTGCAACCGAGGTAAAAAACAGACATGGAACAGAAAACAATGTTGTAGTTGGATTCAACCACACGGCCAAATCACCTGAAACAAATCCTTCACAGCTATCGCGGGCATTTTAAAATAACGTTTGTTCACTTTGAAATGGATAATGAAAAATATCTCTTTTCCTAAAAGGACAGCTATATTGTTGTGTAATGAAGAGCAGATGTCAAAAAGTATTTCAAAGACTCGAAAAAGTATATATATTAGAAAAACAGTATATAAAGGCAACAGCTCAGAGCTCTGCGGTGCAGCCCCACAGCACTGTGCCATGTGTGCCATCAGGGCTCTGACTGCCAGGCCCCAAAGGCCGGCACACGTAGCTGGGCACAACCCCACTGGCATGATCATGGCATAGCTGGGAATTGCTTCCCCACTGTAGATTTCTCCTGGTGCCTCCAGCCACATGCAGGGAACTCAGAGGACACATGTCAAGAGAAGCTTGCCTTGAAGAGTGCAATGTGGGGCACAGCCAAGCCCTGGAGGTAAGAAGCATGGTGCAACCTCATCTGCAGTGCTGGGGAGAGCCAGGGCAGCGGGGCTGCAGGAGTACTGCCAGCTTACAGCACTGAGCAGCCAGCTCACTGCTTAAGCATGTGCTCAAAGAGCAAAGCTGAGATCCAGTTTCATGTACAGTTTTATTAGAGGCCAGGACCGAGGCCAACTGTTTATCTGGTGTCTGGCCTAAGCGCTGATAAAGACTTGGCTGAAATTTATATAATCTGCCATTAATAAAGGCAATTTATGATAGTCTGAAGCAAACACATGACCACTGCTGGCTTCAGTCACGGTACGCTCGGCAGAGGCCAGGCATTAGGCAGCGCAGAGATGAGACTGAATTCACTTCTTGTCCCTAAGTGCTGGTACCGTAGGTCAGCCTAAGACAAAAGCCTGCATAAAAGGCAGTTTTGAGTTGGAATTGCTCATATAAACTGCACTGCTTTGAAACAACCCAGTACTGCACTGCACTCCAGCCACCCAGCAGCACATCTACAATGTCGGCTCCAGGAACCACCTCTCCCACTGCAGGGATAAACCTGAACCTGAAGTGATAGATGGATGAGTTTAATGCTACACACTACAAGTAGTTGCGCTGCTGTGCAGTGGGACGAGAAACAGCTCATAAACACCTTTCCAGAATTAGAGGCATCCAGATCAGAGACAGAAAAGCTATTACATCGCTACTGCATTGTGGTAATTTGTGAACAGGCACGGAGGCTGTTGTGCTTTACATTTGCACAGCCCTTAGCCAAGGTGCAAGGATCCCTGTAGGAGCCCAGCACTCCCTGTAGGACAACTGCTGAACACAGTGCAAAACACAGGAAAAACAGCAGAAACAACCTGACAGAACTGGATGTACAGGAATACTTTTGATTTCTATTCATGACCAGAACAGAATTCAAGGAAATAAATATATTTGTCAAATATTGCCCTATTCAAACCCAGCCTCCTAGTATAAAAGTGCATATTCCATTGCCCGTAAAATATTAGAATTTACACTTACCTATAATATACAAATCTGATCCTTACATAAGCTCTGCGTATTTAAGGAATGTATATTGAAATACACATGCACATTTATAGTTCAAATTCATCATTTAAAGAGTTCCATGTCGCTATCTGAAAGCCAAGACGTTTCTTTTCAAGATCTGTAATGAATGAGATCCAGATACAGGGTTGTTTCACATAAAGTACCATCAGTGCCAAAAGCTTCATCCAGAGAAAAATTCCAAGATCAATTATGTGGATCTAAATATCAAAGACCTAGCTCTGCTCTATTCCAAGCAAAAAAGACGTCTACGAATGCATGGATAAATCACTTAAAAAGTACATGTCAGAGGATATTAAAGGCAGGCACATAAAATAATTTCTAAAATATTGCTAAATGAGTAATTTTTCAGTTGTCTTTTCACTGTCTAATATAACGTCACTATGATTTAGCGCTAAAGGATTCTAACATGTTTATTTATTTAAACATGGAATTTAATCATCAGAGCTTGATTCCTCTAGATAATCTGGCTCTACAGCAAAATTTCACTGAAAAGCATTTTAAAATTCATCTGGGTTCATTCCTCTCACCATCTCCACCTACTTTGAATTACTCCCATACACCAAATCAATGCCAAAATTCTTGGCATCGGAGGTTACACCATGCTAAGATCTGGCTCCAGGTACAAAGCTGTCAAGAGTGAAACGTCAGCACTTTTTCCAACAGCTCTCCTGAAGCACCTGGCTCAGGTCGTGCTGGTTTGCCCACCCTGCTCCCCCACTGAGCTCCACAGGCACCTCCAGCCACTGGACTCGAGGCCAAGCACGTCCAACGTGCGGTTCTACTGCTGGAGAGAGACAAAAAGCCTGACTCATGGGTTCAGCCACTTTGCATCTACTCACTCATTGAGGCTCAAGTCCTTCATGAATGGAAGCTTTTACTGATCTTAGGAGCAAAACAAGAGAGGAGTCAGCAGGGAGTCCGGCAGTGGTGCTGGAAGCTGAGGATGCAGCATGGCACTGCAAAGGGCAGGCACCACATGTAGCAGGAGGCTCAGCTGTTAGCAACATTTATTCGGCAGAGTGAAGTTCAAGCAGAATCCATTAGCGTATACCCAAACCCGAGTCTCTCATGTGCCTCTTGGTGAGGTTGCATGGTCACTGCTGGCCTGGTGCTTATGGAGAATCGAGAGCCATGAACACAGGCACGCACAGGAGCTGGGCCAGGAAGGCCTGTGGTTCACTTATGGATTTGAACAAGTGCCAAGCAGAGAGGCCACGGGGAAGCTGCAGCTCTGACCTCTGGAAGGAAGGGACGTGGATGCAGGTGGAGTTGTCAGGCAACATCTGAAGCACTCACAGCACCTGAAGTGCCTGCAGGAACCAAGTGCTGAGAAACCTGAGCTGTCTCCAGGCACCATTTACATCTGCAATCCATGACAGTTGGTGAGCCACTGACTGAGCTGAACCCAGCTGACAGCCGTGAGAAGAACTGAATTTGGCTTTTGTTGAAACAATGGCTATTAACCAATGATGGTGTCTGCTCCAAGAATAAAAACATTAAATAGAACTTGGATGGTCTGTAATATTTAATTTATCATAATTTAAATTATGAGCAGGGAATTTGAGACAATAGGCACTGCTTCACCAAGGGAAGATTGTGCCTGTCCGCTCTGGTGGCCTTCTATGATGGAGTGACGGCATTGGTGGACAAAGGGAAGGCAACTGATGTCATCTACCTGGAATTCTGCACGGTCTTTGACATGATCCCCCACCACATCCTTGTCTCTAAATTGGAGAGATACTGATTTGAAGGAGGGAATATTTGGTGCATAAAGAATTGGTTGGAATGTTGCAGTCAGAAGGCTGTGGTCAATGGCTCAAGTCCAGGTGGAGGCCAGTAACCACCAGGGTCCCCAAGGGGTCCGTCTTGGGACCAGTACACTTTAAGATCTTTATCAGTGACACAGATGATGGGATCAAGTGCACCCTCAGCAAGTTTACTGACCACCTCAAGCTGAGTGCTGCAGTTAATGTGGCAGAAGGAGGGGATGTCATCCAAAGGGGCCTTGATAAACCCAAAAGGTGAGCCCACATGAACCTAATGAGGTTCAACAAAGTGAAGTGCAAGGTTTTGCACTTGGGCTGAGATAATCCCAGATATGTATACAAACTGGGAGAAGAACTCCTTGAGAGTAGCCCTGCTGAGAAGGACCTAATGGTCCTGGTTGATGAAAAACTTAACTTGAGCCAGCAGTGTACGCTTGCAGCATGGAAGGCTAATTATATTTCAGGTTCCATCAGAAGAGGGGTGGTCAGCAGGGAGAGGGAGGTGATTGCCCCCTTCTACTCTGCCCTCATGAGGCCCCATCTGGAGTATTACACCCAGGTCTGGGGCCCACAGCTCAGGAAAGATGTGGATCTTTTGGAGAGGGTCTAGAGGAGGGCCACAAAGATGCTCCGAGGGCTGGAGCACCTCTCGTATAAAGACAGGTTGAAGGAGCTGGGATTGCTCAGTCTAGAGAAGAGAAGGCTGCAGGAAGGCCTCACTGTGGCTTTCCAACTTTTAAAGAAAGTTTATAAACATGAGGAAAATCAACTTTCTACATGGGTAGTTATAGAACAAGGGGGAGTAGTTTTAAACTAAAGGAAGGGAGATTTAGATTGGATATCAGGGCAAAGTTCTTTACTGAGAGAGTGGTGAGGTGCCGGAACAGGCTGCCCAGAGAGGCTGTGGATGCCCCATCCCTGGAGGTGTTCAAGGCCAGGCTGGATGTGGCTCTGGGCAACCTGATCTAGCACTTGATCTAGTGGCTGGCAACCCTGCCTGTGACAGGGGCATTGGAACTTGATGATCCTTGAGATCCCTTCCAACCCAAGACATCCTATTCTATGAAATGGCTGATAGTAGCACTACAGTTGAAAAAGGCATTCCATGATTCCAACAGTGAGTACAATATAAAAACTCTGCTTGTAAATGACAAGACTATTAAAAATTGCTTTATAACTTTTTGTCATATATAGCATACCTGGCTTTCACTCAAACACGACATGGATCTGGTTTGCTGACACCCTGACAGCAGGTGGGCACCCCTCAGTGAGATGCACAAGGCAATCACAGTCCTGGAGAGAATTACAGGTGTCCTTGACTCAACGGCAAAGAATAGCCCTCTAGATAGTACAGAAAATAGATCACCATAAGCAACAGAACTGCTTTGACAGCAGAAAGCAATAGATCCCCATGAAGGCCCATCCTTTCTCCACGAGGGCTCCCTGCAGGTGCTGTCAGGCACTGGGCCAGGGCTCAACCCCCAGCAGCCCAGCCTGTGCCCCACAGTGCCGCCACCATCTCCTCACTGGGTGATCTGCTCTAGGGGTGGCATGTTGGGGTCTTACAGCTCATCCACTCAGTTGTACTGAGCTGGGCTTCTTGCTGACTTCTGTTCTATTATTATTTTATTATTAATTCTATGAACATATACGAAACCTAACAAACATATTCATTTATGGCTGCTCTCATCACAGACTTAACTGAATTTGCTTCACTCAGGTTAACTGCTGTTACATTAGCTCCACTGAAATGGGTGAAGATACAGCATTACACATTAGTCAAACTGCAGAGATCGTATTATCAGCTGGGGGCTGTGCTAACTTTGGAAGTGACACCCCCAGAGAGAAGAGCTGATTCAAGACAAAAATACCAGTTTGTGTGAGCAACAGGCCTGGGAGGTACAACTCGAGGTCAAACTGCAGAGAGTACTGACCTCACAGCAAAAAAAAAATAAAACAAATGAACAAAAAGAAACGTTATTTGATGCAACACAGAAGAAGATTTGATGCAGCCCTATAGCAAGTCTTAGAGACAAACCCAAGTGCCCTCCTAATAAAGAGAACACAAACTATTTACATTTTTCATTGCTTATGCAGCTGGTTTGGGCCTCCACTGTATAGAACTGATCAAACTCTGTATGCAGATCTGGACGGTAAGAGTCATTTATAGAGTAGAAAATTCTATTCTTTTTTTTTTTTCCTAGGCTTCCCTCTTAGGTTCCTTGCATCATCATTATCAATACAATACAAGTTCCACTTAACGGGAACATTTTGGATATCTCATACAGAGGGAGATGCTGAAAATCAGCAAGATACATTGCAGATAAATGTATGCAGTTTCTATATAATGCACATGGGTATACCAGTATTGACACAGCATAGGAATTGACTGATGAATACTTCCAGACTATCATATTTCCTCACCGCTATAATACCACTTTATCAGAGCTGAATTCAATCTTAGACATCTCAGTGATTCACGACGACATAACGCAGCCAGCTCTGTAATTTAACCAGCAAATTACCTCTTTCCAATCTGCAGGGGAAGTGATGCACAATATACAAGAAAATAGGCAGCTCTTGGAGGAGATGCATTTATCTGATTCATGAGGAAAGAGGTACAAACTCGGTAAGTTCGTGGTACAATGGGAATGAGCTGCAGGATTAAACACAAGAATATCTACCGCTTTTTGAAGTATTCCTTGTGGTTGGAGCAGCTCTGTGAATGTAATCATGATATTTAAAGTCTAGATACAGTTCTGCTGCTACCACGGGATCAGTTTATAATTACTGGAGTCAATGAAAGCAGCAGCAAATTC
Source organism: Numida meleagris (assembly GCF_002078875.1). Taxonomy (NCBI): domain Eukaryota; kingdom Metazoa; phylum Chordata; class Aves; order Galliformes; family Numididae; genus Numida; species Numida meleagris. The sequence goes on along the minus strand of NC_034419.1, from coordinate 5,537,743 downwards.
TGTCAGTTCTCCCTGAAATATCTCTCTATTCCCATTTGTCTCCAAACATAGAAAAAAATGCTATTTGTCAGACAGTCTAGATTTGAAGCTGTTAAGTGGTCTGAGGCGAAGACAGAGGAAAAAAAATTGCACCTTCCTTCCCAAAGGAAGCAAAGCTGTGCTCCTGGTGCCTCCACAAGCCAGACACACATACAAGGCTGGGCATCACACGCGCAGTGGTGCCACACCTCCACCAGACACCAACACCAGGGGCTGATGAGGCGTGAGGCCATCATCCCACTTCTGCCATCCCCAGACTGATCTTCCATGGGGAATCCCACAGGCGCATATCCTTCCCATTCCTTCTCACCCACTGCTGGGGGGGGGATGCCGTGGAGCTGCCCATGAGGCAGAGTCCGAGCAGCGGCCTACCTGCCCAGGCCGACCTTGGCGGCTGCCCTCAGAACAAAAGCCAAGGCTTAGGGAGCCTGGAACCGGTTGTAACAACAAGCAGGACCTGACTGCTCACAGATGAGCGGGCTTAGCAACTCACAGAGTCTGTTATGTGGCCCTGCTTTCTCAGAGATACTGAGCAATAAGACAGGGTATTTGTTTTCACCTGGGGAAGAACAGCAGAGCTGCCTTTCTCTGGGCATGGATTCAGCTCTTAAAGTAGAACCTGAACATATGGCAGCACTGTAAATAGGGCACAAAACAAACAAATAAAAAAATAGTATCTGAGATTAAGTTAAACCAGCAGAAGGAAGACCTTTGTAATTTGGCAGTTTTAAACATGTAATAATTAATTTCCCTAGTACCAATGAGGCAGTGTCCTCTAGTGGTTAGAGCACTGGACACAGAGCCACGAGCCCAGCAGACTGCTCCTTGTCTTGCAGATCCATCATGGCACAACCTCTGGCAGCATCCTTTGCATGAGTTCCACAGTGCCACTTAGGTGCCTACCATGCATGTGATTCAGCAGGAATCAGGAACTAAATAGGGCCAGGATGCCCAAATATTTTCAGAAACTTAGGTCCCAGACCATGATAATTGATGTCCTATTTGCTTCGTTTAGGACCATTTTTTTTTTTTTTTTTTAAGAAGCCATGAAGACAAAACCATCTCTGAACACTATCACAAGTGATTCTATAAGGAGAGAATAGGCAGAGTACTGAAAAGAAAACAACCCTTTACCATGTGGGACCACACAGAGATGAGCTGGCAGGCCCACAGTATGGAATATGACAGTTCTGCTGCCCAAGTTTCTCATTAAGAAACAGTACATCAGGTCCCTGTGAAGACTCATGAAATTGTCTTGAAACATGCATCCTAGAATAAGGGGTCTAGGAGACCCAGCACATCACAGGGTCAAAAATACTAAGTGTACTCTGACTCCATGGAAAATAACTGGCTTTTTTTTTTTTTCTTAACTACAGACTTACTATATTATCAACATCTTTAGACCAGAGTGGTAATAAAAGAAGAGTTTCTTGATTCTTATGCAAATCACATTGTTCCTTCAGTTGAAAATGATTCCTGAAATAACAACTTGCTAGACCACTTTTAACAGCTTGCTCAAAAACAGCGTACCAAAGCCAGGAAATGTCTGCTGTGAGATTTCAGCTATGCTGTCAGCCAGTTTTAGAGCAGAGAACAGGTGCACCGCAAACCTTAAGTAAAGATTTCTTTATTTTTACCTGGAAAAAAAATCACATTCCATAAAAAGATCAGCTTGAAATGGGTCTTGTAAAAATTAGATATACTGAAACAAGCTGGTATCACAGAGTTCCCAATTAGCTTGGTTATAACAAGGTGACTAACGCAGGGGTTTTGGAGATCTCCTGCACGTAATGTTTTGAATTATGCCAAGTACACTTCTCAAAGTATTGTTAACTTGTGATTTGGATTTAAATGGTCAGATTGGTTAAGTTGATTAATAATTACATAATTAATATAATTACACCAGATAACTCGTATAACTGAAGTCACCTAATCCAAAGCATGTAACATAAAGACAAATGAAGCAAATTCACTCTGAAACTGGGATGTATGGAAATAACTAACCAGATATCTCTACTAAGAGAATGCCATCTAGCACTTGCAATAAATATTCTCAGCTCATTGCAGAGTTGGTGGATTTCCAAGCAATCATGATTGTGATACATTGAGACATGTTACTAGGGGAACTTGATGAAATGCTATAGTTGAGAGAAAATTTTTGACCTAGTGGGAGTCCTGGAATTTCTCAGAGCATTGCATATTTCTCTCTATTTCAGCCAAAACCAGCAGGCCAGCCTTCAACATTAAATGTTTCTCCAGAGCACTAACAGCTTCTACAATGGAGACAGAAAGCTTAATCACATTTTAATTGAGCCAAATCAGATTTCCAAATTCAACACACATTCAACAGAGATTTCCTCCAGTTAAAATACAAAACCACTAGGCCTTCTGCAACAAGCAAGTAACTTAGCAAAGATAGACTGCAGGGTTAAAATATAACTGTGTGCACATGAAAAAACATTTTTAATAGAGTTAGCAAAGGAGTAATTGGTGTAGGTTCTCTTCAAGGCACAGGATTTTCCTTTCCAGGGCTATGTAACCTATCTAAGCAGCTGGGTTCCCCATGAGAGTACAGTAAACACTGGCCATCTCTCCCATTACCATGTTTTTTTAGACTCTTCCTGTGGAGAGAGGTTGAATAAGAGATGGTGGAGAGAGGTTGAATAAGAGATGGTGGAGAGAGGTTGAATAAGAGATGGTGGAGAGAGGTTGAATAAGAGATGGTGGTAAGACTGCCAAAGGGCCAGAGAGGCAATTTACTGGAAGCAAGCCAGGCCACACAATTATGGTACATAATGAGATGTAGACCAAGACGCAGCTCATGAAGAGATTTATGCAGTAGCTCAAAGCCTGTTAAACTGCATACATCTTAAAATTATTATTATTACTGAAGAACGCTTATAAATAAATGCAACAAAGGTTTAAATTACAATAATACACCTCATGTTTTTCTGCATGTTTAAGAGACCTGCAACATATCTGTTATGAAAGGATACTAATCCAAGACTACACGCCTCTGTCGGACTCCATCAAATAGAATTCTGAGTATGCCACAACACATACAAGGACATTCTTGACTTTAATTGCAGTGATCATCCCATTGATGTATAATTTTGTGGAAGCAGGTTTTAAATTGTGTCACTGTAAATAGTACAATTGCTTCAACACCACAAAATTAACTCTCTCCAACTCAAACTGAACTGAACTTTCCCATGTACAATGCCATGAGAGAAAGCTGCCAGAAGCCAGACATGTTAATTCCAGACAGAGTCACAACAAATATGAATCTTCTTTCAACTCTCAAATAACTATTTCAATTTCTGAGGAAATCAGCACTGTTGATCCCACTGTTTAGCAGTATGCTAAGGTTCAGCCATCTCCAGCATCAAGTAGCTCAGTAGCCTACAAATTCAGCTCACTTCCTCCCTACAACGTTTTAACAGCTCATGCAGTTTCAGAAAACCTTTCTGTTCTCAGGATTAAGAGCAAAAAAATAGACAAGAGAGGCATAAAGGTAGCAATGATTATTATTGATGTTTAGCCACGTATAATTATTGCACCTAGTTATGGTTCTACGCTATTCCTCAAGACATACAAAAGCCCTTCCTAGTTCTATCAATTTTCAATCCCACATGGAGATCTCGAAAGAAATACCCAGGTGCAGCATAGAGTTTTTCCTTCCATATTTCCCTATAATACACAGTTGGAAAGGTGTATGACATACTGAAGAACACAGATTTCAGAAACCATGTGCTGTCAAAAACCTCATACACCGAAACACTGAGGGTACAACACTGCCACCCCATTATTATTATTCAACAAACAAGCATAGTTTTGTCCAAGAATTAGTAATGTTTACAACTGGTCTGATAGTGCAAATGACCACAGAATCCCAACTCAAGTTCTGATTAACAGTTCTATTTATTTTTTAGAGCAGTTTTCTTTAAAAAGAGGAAAAATGTAATCCTCTGCTTAATGACTAATATAACCAAGTCCTTCTATATAGCAGGTTATTTCTAAGATACCTAAACTTTTCTCTTAACTGCTATGACAAAAATTAGAGGGTATTTATTTCCCTCATCATATGACTAAAGGAAATTTATCATTTGGTTGAAACAAGTACTGCTATTTCCTCTATGGAAATGGAAACACTAAATCATACATTTTTCTCACATACCATATTTTGAAAGGTCTGCATTCTTTCACGTTTCAGACTCAAATGTTCCCACAACTAAAGCTTCTTATAAAAGCATTTGACTCTTAAAGCACTCCCACCTCCAGTAACCAATCAACCCAAAACACCCCCCACTTTTACATGTAGTCTTGTTCATCCAAAGTAAATAATTTAGTCTGTTCACTAGAGATTTATTATTTTAATGTGCTCGTTTCATTGTTGGCCTTGGCAGAAATGTCCAAGCTTAGGAAGAAAGATAGTGAAAATTGACAAACTTTAAATCCCAGCATTACAAAATTCTATTAGGTAACAAATGGAAAATATAATTAGCCACAGCACAAGCCATCACATGCTTAATTTGGAGCCCTACTCCTATCAGATACAGTCACAAAGATAAAATCTGAGAGAAAGTGATGGCCATCATTTTCAGCCACAGGTCCTGGAACTTGTAAGAAACAATGAGAGCTCTTGAAATCTGGGGGAAAAAAGGCCTGTATTCTCTAAATTCAGCAGATTGGTTACACATTATTAGTGATTTATGGCCATAAGCTGGACCTGGGACTGCTGTGAAGGAAATCGCCTTGGTGACAAAATACAATCCTTGTTTGCAGTAAAAACTGGCTGAACAGTCATCACACAGCGCCAAATAATTACATGCACACACACACCAATAGCAAAGATAGGTTCGTCTACAATTTCTATGCAATCAAAATTGAACCACTATTTAGCTACTTCTGCTTAAGTTTGTGAAGGAGAAGCTCTGAGACAACTCTAAATTTCATGAGAAAATATTCAAATAAGTATAAATAAATGAAATATCTTTTAACACTGAAATGTCATGTTGAATTTGTGCTTATTTTATTAGGCATGAAAGGAGTTCTATTTAGATGGGCCAGAACAACTTCCCCCTGTAAAGGATCTTTGACAAAGCAAATCATTTCAATCTGTGGCCTCACCCTGGCTCCGTCTGTTAGTTATTCATGGAAGAAAGCTTTTCCAGCTGTCAAACTTCAACTCCTCAATCACTGCACCTCCATATCTTTTCTATTGTTTTTGTGGTACTCTTTATAAACTGTCAGGAAAGGAAGGCAAGAAACTGGCATGGCTGAACCAGGATCTGCTGGTAAAACTCGAGAGCAAGAAGATGATGCACAGGTAGTGGAAGCAGGGACAGGTAACCTGGGAGGAGTATAGGGATGCTGCTAGGCTGCATAAAAATAGAGTCAAGAATACCAAGGCCCAATTGGAACTGGACTTAGCAAGGGGCGCAAAGGATAAGAAAAGCTTCTATAAACAACCAGAAAAGGAAAATCCTCCAGGAGAGCGTACCACCCCCCTAGTGAGCAACACAGGCAGGCTGGTAACAGTGGACAAGGAGAAGGCTGAAGTATTCAACAATTTTTTGCCTCAGTCTTCACTTGCAACTGCTCTACACACAGCCCTTGAGTGGATGGTTCAGAAGGTGGGAACAGGGGGAATGATGCCCCTCCCACTGTAAGCAAAGATCAGGATTGTGACTGCCTGAGGAACGTGAACATCTGTAAGCCCACGGGTCCTGATGGAATTGGCTGATGTAGTCACCAAGCCACTCTCTGTATTTGAAAAGTCATGGTGGTCAGTTGAAGTCCCTGGTAACTGGAAAAAGGCAATATCACACTCATTTTTAAAAAAGGGTAGAAAGGATGAGCCAGGGAACTACCGACCTGTCAGCCTCACCCCTGTGCTGGCGAAGATCAAGGAGCAGATCCTCCTGGAAGCTATGCTAATGCACATGGAAGAGAGGGAGGTGATATGGGATAACCAGCGTGGCTTCACCAAGAGGAGGTCCTGCCTGATCAACCTTGTTGCTTTTTATGATGGCGTAACTGGAAAAGGGAATGTCAACTGATGTCATCTATCTGGACTTCAATAAAGCCTTTGACACAGTCCCCCATAAAATCCTTCTCTCCAAATTGGAAAGATGGATTTGATGGGTGTACTGTTCGATGGATGAAGAACTGGTAACAAGATCACACCCAGAGAGTGGTGGTCAGTGGCTTAATGCCCAGATGGAGGTCAGTGACAAGTGGTGTCCCTCAGGGGTCAGTACTGGGACCAGCGCTCTTTAACATCTAGTTAGGTTCTGGGGAGACCTGAGAGCGGCCCTTCAGTATCTAGACGGGGGCTATAAGAAAGAAGGGAACAGACTCTTTAGCAGGGTCTGTTGTGACAGGAAAAGGGGAAATGGTTTAAAACAAAAGGAGGAGAGATTTAGATTGGATATAAGGAAGATTTTTACAGTAAGGGCAGTGAGACACTGGCACAGGTTGCCCATAGAGATGGTGGTTACCCCTTCCCTGGAGACACTTAAGGTCAGGCTGGATGGGGCTCTGAGCACCTGACGGAGCTGTAGGTGTCCCTGTTATTGCAGAGGAGTTGGACTAGATGGCCTGTAAGGGTCCCTTCCAGCTCAAACGATTCTATGATTTCTTCCTGCAAGAAACAGACTCAGTGCAATTCAAGAACCCAGTTACAGTAGAGCAGAATGCCGCATATTTGGTAACACACAGATACGTTCAAAGAGAAACTTTCATATGCAGTATTCTGTCACCAAAATGACCAGACATCTGGTTGATGACAAGAGACTGCATCCTCCTCTCTTCTGCTAAAGAATATCTTGAAAATTACCCACATAGAGTGCAAAAGAGAAGCAAAGTATTTTCATAGAAGCAGGGGAAGTATCGTTATGAAAGCAGCATATACATTTTTCAGCTCTACAGTTTTATTCTCAATGGAATTCTTCCAAACAGCCAAAGGAAGAACTGAGCCAGTCCCTGATTTGCAAATTCTTTTCCACCTCCTTTTAAGTAGATGAACTGCAAAACAGCTACAGAAGATTAAGAAAGATGAAATGCAACCACAGCCACAAGTATCAGTTACAGCAGGAGTTCACTTTGGTAAACCTGAGCTGCTGCCAACAAGGGAAGGGAAAGATGAAAAATCAACCTCCCCCCCCCAAAAAAAAACCAACAAAAACCAACCCAAAACATTTCTAAGCATCAGAACAATCAACTTTAAGTCTAAAATAACCTTCACAAGCTGTCTTTCTCTGATGGCCTTTGGGTCTTCTCCCTGACTGCGCCCTACAGCACTGTTGGCTTTTGCCATCAGACAGCACTGATAACAGTTGCTGCTCAAGGGTGTGCAACAGTATTATTCTTCTCCCCACAGTGAATTTGCAGACTAAAAGAAACCTATGAGTCCCTGTACACTCTTTAAACCATTACTAAAACACAGAAAAAAACAAACAAAAAAGCATACTCCAACATTTCCAAATGCCCCCCACCAACCATACTGTGTGTCACGAGCAGGATGCCACGCACCTCCAGAACACAGTGCGCTCACAGCACGTTAGGAGCCTAAGTAAATTGGAAAGTGTACGTATATTTTGTTGTCCAGTGTGGAAGCAGATCCTCGTCAACTCACTGCATCTCAAAGACAGTATTTTTCTGAGAGACTAAATTTTCTATACCCTGGAAAATTTCAAGGTTTTTGAACAGGCCTCAAAATGAAAACAAACCAAAAATACAATGAGAACTATACCTCTGTTGTGTGACCACTATTGATTTCAGCTCATCCGCAGTATGGTAGTTTTATTTTTCCTCTCCTGGCAGTACTCCAGTGATAAAAACTAAATCAAATCCAACCCTCCAAACACTGTCCTTGTTGCAGAGATGCGCAATAAATCAGGCCCTACTTTCTAAGCACTGACCTTGCCAATGCTTCGTAGGAGTCCACATCTGAGGTGAAGTTTTTCTTGTCCTTATCTGGAAAAAGATTGTGTGTGAGTTAAAGCTTACAAGCCTTTTTTTTTTTTTTTTTCTTCTTCCCTTTTTCATTAAGCAATAACTATTATTCCCTTGCCATCCCACTCCTTTTTCTCTTTGGTAAAATTGACCTTAATAACAAATTACTGAAATAAAAGTACAGCATATGTAGTTACTGAAGACAACATTAAGGAAGGCCTAAGTAATGATTGCTTACCCCTAAGGAAGAATAAAAGATTCAGTCTTGCCTGTATCCTGAAAATATTTCATTTCAGCAAATAATCTGAGGAAGCTTTAGAGTATGAAAGGGAGACAGCATGTATACTGCAGTTGTAAACAACTTAAAAGCAACCACACTAAAACACAGGAATGCCTAATTTCTATTGTAGCATTTGGAAAAATCAGCCTTCCAGTTTTATAGGAAAGGATATAAAAAAACAGATGGCAATTGTTTTGAATGCAGTTCACTGTACTCATTTGCTGACTCAGCTTTATTTCTCAACGTAGACCCATTACATCAAGAACCTCAGGTATTTACAAATAAGATAGAATTACTGCAACTACACTGTTAAGAACATATCCATTATAGCCTGTTAACCTTCAGACAGTCACATTTACTTTTTTGAGGTCAAAATAAGGTAAACTTTTTGAGTTCTTAGTATTGTTCTCAAGCATATGCAGCCAGCTCTAAAAACATGTCTGCAGTTCATCAGCACTCCTGCTGCCACACTTCATGAAATTCTTTAATTCAATCAGCATGCTGGCATGGAAGCCTATGCTCTCGCCTTGCACATTCCTGCTTGGGTATGCTATTCGTTTGTGCAAACAGCATTCTCATGAGCAGACAGAACAGCAATTTGCACATATTAAACAACAAGCACCAAAATGAAAAGCCTAACAATGATCGTTTGTGTTACCTCTTCCTCTGTAAACCAAGAATATCCATACAATGAGGCTTTTCTTTTTGCAAATCAAATACAATATCTTAATTGCTAATTCAGACAGTTCATTATTTCTTATAGTATTGTTACTATCTGAATGGTTATTAATAACCATAATGATTTTAATATTGCAGTGCATTTAGACTTTAATAGTAATATGAGACTAGAGCCTTATGTTCTCTACTCATAAGTCTTATGAGGAGTAGCTGAAAGAACTGGGATTGTTTAGTCTGGAGAAGTGGAGGCTCAGGGAGACCTAATCGTTCTCCACAACTGCCTGACAGGAGGTTGTGGCGAGGTGGGGTCAGCCTCTACTCCTGGGTAACAGCATCAGGATGAGAAGGAATGGCCTCAAGTTGCGCCAGGGGAGGTTTAGGTTGGATATTAGGAAAAATTTCTTCTTAGAAAGAGTGGCATCGGAACAGGCTGCCAAGGGAAGTGGTGGAATCACCATCCTTGGAGGTGTTCAAGAAAAGGACAGGCATTGCACTGAGTGACATAGGCTAGAACAATCACAGGCATAGGTTGATGGTTGGACTAGATGACATTGTCGGTCTTTCCAACCTTAATGATTCTATGATTTAACCAGCTGCAACATTCAGAGTGACAGCAACGCTCCTGGCTGTCCTGTAAGAAAACACCTGTCTAGAAATACTGTATAAAAACAGACTAATGCACAAAAAAACTATGGTCAATTGCAAGGTATTCTGACATAACAGTACAGTAGGACGCTCACCTTTACAGCTGCCATTTCATTCTGATCATTATTTAAGATATCACAGATCTCAAATTTCATTGTCAATTTGCACACTGTGTGGAGGAGTGGGTCTTACACTTCTTGCCATGCAAAATTTAGCAGAAGTTCTCCTGCTATAACACTTTGGGAGATGTACTGTAACTTCATAGCCTTGTACGTATCCTGTACACAAACATATAGCATGCTGCAATTGCTACAGACACGCAGCTTCTGCAAGAGAGCAGGAGATCTGGGAAGTTTTTAAATAGAGCAGGAGATCTGGGAAGTTTTTAAATAGCAATAAAAAAATCTTTGCTTTTCATCCTTTTTTATGGCTTAAACTACAAATTCAGAAAAATGTCACCTTTCCTTAGACATAGTTCTTTCTTAGACAGCATTCCTTTGAACTAGCGGTGTCACATCATTCTCTTCCCCCTCCGACACAAACCCTTCTTTTTAACAATATATGGAAAACTGTTCCCAGCAGCAGATGTATCTGATTAAGCGTTAGGAGTTGTAGCTACCATTGCATACAGGACATAGGAGTTTTCAAATTATCTTACCAGCATATGGTCCTGCATCTAATCTCAGTGAGCAGCGTGAAATCTTGACAAGCAATGGAATCTCAATGGCTCTGCCACTCAGTTTTCTTTCAGTATCATACTCCATCAAGAGTAATGCAGGCTAGAGAAAACACAGGAGATTTCTCCTGCCTTTTAACACAGCCACTGCAACTTGCACTTGTTTTTGTGGCATAATACAGCTTTTAGTGTGTTATCTGTAAAACTCGACCCTCTGTTAAATAAGGCTTGGGCGGAATGTGCATGTATTCTACAGATCTATGAAAGAACTTCCACTCTAGATCTGCAGTGTGCTGACACTATGTTTACATCTAGAAACAAACAAAAAAGACAAAAGATCAGCATCATTTACAGAGCTGATGCTACTGTACACTAGAGGGAGCGAAGGCCCAAGTTCGGCTTCTCCTTCTCAAAAGAAAAAAAGGGGTTAAGACTGTTTCCACAGAGCCTTATTTGTTTCCACCATCTAAAATAATCATTTGATTTTCAGTACTTATGGTTGCCAGTTGTGTTCAGTGAATACCTACTCTAGCTTTACAAACTCAGAAGATATCTGAGACGTGAGTACATCCAATCTATGTTTGTAGAATTTTGTTCTCTGATCCTAACATGGCATGAATAATTTTAAGTGGATTATTTAATTTTAAACATAAGTACAACTTCTTTAAGGAGTATTTCTCCTAGTTTCACATTTAGCACTACTAAAACAAAGTTGTCCAGAAATAGTGTTCTGTTTCTGCTTTTTAATTAACAAAAGGTGACTTTCAGAAATAACGGGAAAGATGAAGAAATTTCAGCTCAGAATTAATCTCAGGGCCAGCCCACCATGAAGTTTAAACAATTCCTCCAGTTGTTAATTGTTAATTTCAATATTTCTGTTTGCAAGTTCCAATAGTTTAAAGACTTCCTCCTAAAAGTATTTTAGGAAATTGTTACAAACCTGCTTTAAAACATATGGATTGTAATAGGCAGTGTATTGTGTGACCTCCTAGGGCTACCTGAAAACTGACATAATATATTGCTGACCTGAATCAGATGCCCAACGTTCGGAGACGTTTTCATCCAGCCTGCGTGCTGCAGCTGGAGCTGCTGAGCCACACAGAGAAGTGCAGCCCCTCTTGCAGAGCAACAATCCTCTTTGAGGTGCCTGAGCTACAGCCCATGCTCAAGTGCTCTGCTAGATTGCAGCTGAGCCATGGCCGTGGCTTGTGTCCATCTGAGGATTCTTGTGAATGCTACAAAAAAATTTGTAAGAATCAACACTTTTTTTTTTTTTTTTAAGGAAATATCATTTGAATCTCACAATGTTCAAATAATTAAGTATTCTGGAAGAATAAAAACAGGAATTAGGATTCTTAGTCCAGAATGTCACCCACTTTTTACGCCTACAAAGCAATGAGCAGGGCCGCATTTTATACCATTCCTTCCTCTAAGCCAAAACAGCGTTATCATATCAAAGTAAGAATGACTATAGCAGTTGCATCATGTCACCTGCAGCTATTCCTTTTTCTCTCTGCTTTCCATTAATCCGAGCAGCGCAGATTATCACAGGATGTAGTCTTGGCAAAGACTGACTCATCCAATTTACAGTGGTACTCCAAGACAAGCATAAGTCCTTGAAACTGAGAACCACCAGATACACTAGTTTTTGGAAGTCCCCTAGGAAGAACATCTCCATTGTACACATCCATTGCTGAGAATCCATATAGTATGCGACCAGCAGCCGCTGTAACTAAGGACCAAGACAAATAAGCCCAAACTCCACTAAGACCTTATGTTTATCTCTGTAAAATGTAATTAAATGTTCTTGGTGACAATTTTGATGGGTGTTAGTTACCGGAAAGATTAGTGAAGAGTGAAAAGAGAAGCTATGGAAGATGTAAAAGAAAGTAAAACAAAATATGCTGATAACTCATAACAAGAAAAATTCTATCTGATTCATACAAAAAGCAGCTATCAATGTCACATCACATGTAAAGAAAGTAAGCACACTGCAGCTTTTTACTCAGGAAATTTTCAGCATCCTTGCCTCTTCTCTGCAGTTACCCCAAATCATTTTTACTCTCTTCTGTACTTGAAGTAAATACAAGGGCAAAAGCACAGACAAATGACAAGCTACATTTGGCTAACAGGATTAATTGCAATTGTTCTTAAGATGTCAAAATTGAAAGAAAGGAGACATCTTTTTGCTCTTACAAAGCATTGTATCTGTTACAACTCTGCTAAGGACTAACTTGAAGACACTGTATAGATAAGCAGCATCTTTCTATTCTGGCTTCGGATTTATTTATTTTCCTCATTTTTATAAACTCAGACACGGATTTCCAAAATAAAGATAATCTGTTCCAGTCTCTGTTCCAGTCAAGCTCAAAGGAAGTTACATTTGGCTGCAAACACAGAAGTTTGGATCTGATTAATGAGATGCGTAACTAGCTCTATATCTGACAACTTAGTTTAACTAATTACCTTCAATGTTAGTTCTGAAGGGAGGAAAAGGGAAGGAAATGAGTGATACAGACCATTGTCCTGGCCAAACACAATACCACAGTACTGATAAAACAAGATGCATCTCACAGCACTGACATTCTCCTCAAAAATTTTGTGTTGACTCCATTCCCAGCCAGAAGTTTGGTCTCAGATAAGATGTTGGGAGGAAGGTCAGAACTGCAGTGGGCAAATAAGTCAGACCCACAGCCCTACCACAGTGACCTCCTATTCAATCTTGTCAATTCAGTTAATTTGTCTTACCACCCTGTTTTGAATTCAGAGTCACTAAAATACGAAGGACATGGAATTTTTGTACATTCGAGATGCAGTAGTAAAGTAAGGCAGGAGTTGTTTACCTCTTCCTAAGCACCATCTAAAGGTGGGTACCATACTTGCACTGATTTGGGAACTGAACAGAACCAGTCTCCTATTTTCACTGCTGCAGTAAGCATAGGAGAGACTCAAGCACAGTAATAAGAGTTCTCCACACAGCTAACCAAAGTGTCATTTCTTTTGGAATTAATTCTGTTCATCTTTAATTAAAAAAAAAAAAAAAGGTGACATTAGCAAAGCTATCCACACAAAGTACAACAGAAAAAAAGAAAAAATAGATGAGCACTGGATAGTAATCCAAGAGATTACCAAAAACATCAGGGTCAAAGAAAAACTAGAAACCTGGAAATCACACCTATTTAAAACTTAAGATAAATGTGAGTACATATCAAATGACTTTGGGCCTGCCTCTAGTTGGGGAATAGACAGACAGTGCTAAATGCAAGGTAAATTTAGGATACAGAACCACTTGGGATTAGGCCCTCTATTACTGTTTCTGACATGCTCTGCATTTCAGAATCAACGAGGGATTATAAGGAAGATCGTTTCCCATTGGCTAAAGATAGTAAATGAACTTTCTTCTCTTGCAAGGAGATACAGATTTCTAGAACACAGAATGTCTTCAGTTATTCAGCAACTAGCACAGCGCACAGCACCAAGATCATAGACCCTGCACCTTCCTGAACTCAGCCAGCTCTAGCTTCTGGCAGAACAATGTGAACAAAGACTATATCCAAGACTACAAACTTATTAACAACTGGATTTGTCAGTGTTCTCCCCAAAGTGATTATGCTGCATGTAGGACACAAGTACAAGAAATGAGTCACTTCACAGCCCACCAGAAAGCATGCAGCCAGCACTGAAAAGAACTGTAAGCATTGTATGCATAAGAGAGAGCAAAGATACTAGTGCACAGCTCTCTCCAGTAGCAGGGAAAGGTCAGATTTCAGAACCATCAGGTTCTTCAAGCTGTGAGGATCAGCAAGGAGTAGGGAACCTGTGTGTTGAAACAGTATTCACCACAGAATGTCCCTCCCCTGCACACAGTAAGCTGGCTACCAATTCATTTTCTTTAACTCCATGTTTTAGCATTATAACAGCTGACAACAACATTTCTCAAATTCTTCCTTGTATTTATGGCAGAAGTCTGGGACTTCAGAATCCGGGGTATTCAAAAAAAAAATCAAAAGTCAAGATAAAAAAATCTCACATTCAAGTTAAAAGAGATTGTTATTACCATCTAAAGCTAAAACGCAGTCATTATGAGACTACTAACACAATGCACAGTGCTTTTAACGCCAACTTCTACACTGTATATTGACTGTGAAACAGAGAGGTGAGGGGATGGGGGTGAAACTCACCATGCCAACTGTTAGATCAGAGACGACAGCATCAACTCTTCAGGTTTTTCAACACACTTCATATGTAGCTGACTAAAAAAAATTCATTTGTACTATAAGCTATTGAACAAGTCTATTCTTAATTAAAGAATTTGAGTAAAAACCAATATCTCATTAGGAAAGATGACCTACCAGCCTTTCTTCAGGATAAGTATTTTGTTATATGTTACAGCAGCAGTTCTGAAACACTCCTTCCTATTATGGGAAGATTTATAGTCAAAAAAGCAATTCAAAAAAACCAAGCAAAAACAAAAAGAAGAACCCAGACTAAAAAAAGTCCCACACCTTTTGCCAGCATCATCTGCTACTATTCAGCTCTCCAGCAGCCTTAATTAGTTCAAGTTCCACTAAAATTTTTGCAGAAGCTAAGAATTCTGATGGTTGCAGGTACCTGCAGATGTTTTCATGACAAAATGTTTGGTGTACCTTGTCTACTGGTAACAAGATTTTTTTTATGAATCATAACGTACTAAGTTTAAATTCAACTTAGAAAGTTTGTCACTTCTAGAGTGCAATATGGAATTAGAAAGCAACATTAACACCTTATGATGACATCTTAAAATATATAGAGACATAAAAATTCCAACTTCACTTGAGAGGTCAACGCGTTAATTGCCAGAGAAGAACTCCACTGCTGACAAACACTGTACCGTTCATCCCTGAGACCTGCTGCAGTTTCACCATTTTAACTACAAAAAAAAGCATTTTTTTTTAATAAAGTGTTTCATCCAAAATGTTTTCAGACAAAATAAGTGAAAAGCAAAAGAAAAGTCAGTCATCATTATTCAACGTTATTTTAATCTCTACTGAGTTAAAGTAAAACAAACAAGTTAACACAAACAGAATATGTACTATTACAGTGTTTTAGTTCATAGAAATTCATTTATAATTTTATAAAAATTATATGAAAGAATACCAACATCTTTCAGTAACACAGACAGCATAGAAAAAATAAATCTCAACATTAGTCGTACTCTGACCACCTATAAGTAAGAAATTTAAAAGTGCCTTTTAACAATGGTGTTGCAAATCAAGATTAGTGCAATATGCCAAATCTGGTTTAAAGCAGCTATTTATAGCAATTGTGCAAATTCCAACAACGAATAAACATCAAATTTAAAAATGACATTACTGAGGTAAGTATTCTAATTAGAATGAAACTTTCCTTAAATAGCTTACACACCAATTCTACATGGAAAATATCAGGGTCCCTTCATAGAAAGGCTCGAACCTGAACACAACATCAGTGAATACTTGGAAGTTAAGAAAGCTCTTGCCAAGTATACAGTTTAGTACATTCAAGACCCAATGTTACAAACAGTACTTAATGCATAATATGCCAACTTAAACAAAAACAAAAGTTACAGTCAACGCACCAAAAATTTGTTTCTGAATGCACTATTTTGTTTCATATCATAGTACCTCCTAGAACCTCCCATATAAGGTTATTACATTAGCTTAACGTAGAAATTTCACAGTACTTTATTTCTAAATATGAACAATTTGGTTACCAACTATGGCTGTAGCTATGACTACCAGTGATCTTCAAGCAAGTGAAATACAGCACTAGCTGGAAAAAAATTGAAATTTACTCTTCAAAGCTTATATATGACAAGTTGGTGATAAAAAGCATTTTATATTTCTACATGACATTTTCTGCAACAGTTCTCAGTACACTACAATTAGGTTTAATTTTTCTAGTAAATCAGAGTAAACAAACTACAATGCATAGAAACTACTGCCTTTAAATGCAGGCCTCATTTCAAGAGAGGCGAAAACCACACTTATTGCTGACCCCTTACTGCCCATCATATTCTATTTTCAGTGTATTTAAAAGCAGGATCTACATCACTATTGTAAATAGGAATAAAATATAAATTAACAAACATTCATTCTAATAGGCTGTGGCTTAAAAGCCAAGCAATTGAACTGTTTTCCATATTATTGCACCTGAGTGTTAAATTGACAGTAGAAGACTGCACAGAACCATTGTAACACTTTTTTTTTAAAAAAGCAATAAATACAAGACAGTATCTAAGAATAATATCAATAAGTTTAGTGCAGATTACTCTGGCCACTGTCTGAACCGTACCACCAAACAGGTCTATGTCTTTCAACATAACAGGCAACCTATAACAATAGGAAGCAATTAAAGCTTTCTACAGTAATATTATAAACCCAAATAAGGTACTCTTGAGTACATCTAAATGAGCACAAAAGAATTTGTTGCCTTTGCTCAAGACAGTTACAGAAGTTAAACACAGTTAATCTGCAACTGTGTATTGTCTGTACTGGGTTATTTTTACAGGCAAGCTGAGTCCTTTGTGAATTTCTTATATTAACCCTGATAATGTGGAAACTTCCTGCTCCCAAATCACTAAATTTAAGGAAAAAACTTATTAACTCATCACTGCAGTGATAAATTGGTTAAGTCTGTTACAGAGTCCCTAATCATCTGTTCTACCTTGGGATTTTCAGCTCCACCGGCTGCTAGCTCCTTGTCAATAAGCCCCAGGTTGTGCAAATTGAGGATAGAATCAGCAATAATCCGTGCAGTCCTCTTCTGGTAGCCTCCAGACGTCACCATCAAGATCGGGATTCCGCGTCTTCTGGCAGCCTTGAACACGACTTCATCTCTCTTCACAATTCCCTGCATGTTTACAACAGTTACAAAAAAACCTGAAGTGATACAATATGGTATTTTACTTCTAACAGACAGTCTCTGGCTTATGGATTTGCAGTATGGGATGCTGAATAATTAATTCAGCCTTATATTTTGTATTAGGAACACAAAATTAATTTAAAAGCCCTGTTAGAGACTTTACATGTGTAAGCCTTTAAAAGAAAAAAAAAAAAGCAAATCCAAAACCTTCGTCTTGGTTTTAGAGGACACAACTGACAGAAATTGCCTACTACAAATTCTTTTAAGAATTCTTGCCCATGAAATATTAGGAAGTTAAAAAAAAAAATTGTCCACAAACAAATGGAAAAGTAAGAGAATTTTAAAAATGTAGCTGAAAAATATTTCGCATAACCATGAAATATTAATGTGTTTTTGTATAGTTTGACACAACCCTGTAAAAGAACAATGGGTGTAAGGACTAACAAATGAAAATCAAGACACAGAAAACTGAAGAATTATATTGGGAACAGATCCCTCAAGGTAGTAACAGAATTACAGAATGAGCTGTACATTCCTGGGGAGCAATCAGTGGATGCAGAAAATGCTATCTTGAAGGAGAACTGGCAGCAGTCACTGCTTATGGGAGCTGAACTGCCTCAGCCCTCCTCCAAAATCTCTAGTCGTTACTCCTGGAAGAACTGAGAAAAAGAGACATGGGTTTACTCCCAGCATCTGCATGTTACCAGAAAAGAACATACAGAAACTGAAGATGACAGCCTACTACACTTGCAATTTACAAACAAAGCTAAGAGTGACTACCTGCTACACATCAAATTTTCTATAGCGTGGAGGCATATTCTGAGTAGAGTTAACACTGTAGTGAGACTTTAAAACATAAACAGCATCCACAACTGACAACTGGACTAACTAGCCTTGAAGAGATGAACTATCCATGCTCAGTGTCTTCAGTTTTGGCATTTCCACTAGGCTGGGATTTCAAACTTGGTGAAACACATTAATCATTCCTAAGCCAACAAGATCAGAGAGAAAAGAAACCCTGCCCTCAGTTCAAAAACTTTTCTCCATCAGATGTCTGAAACAGCACACATTGCATTCCATCTCTTCTTGTAAAGATGGAGGGAAAGGAAGGTGAAATTATTTTTTGGTGACATTTTATATAAACAGCAACCAACAGGCTACAACAACTCATTGTTCTTGGCAGTTAACATATGGCAGAAAAAAAAATTGAAAAGGCATGTCAAAGTGTTTTTCATTTATCATTTAATGGCAGTTTCCTCTTCAAGCCTCTTCCCTTTCTCAGAGGAGCTTTTACACAGTCATCAAAGCAAAACCTGGAAATTCCAACCAGTTCCCAAATTCTTCTACCCCGGGCTCATTAAGGTATCTGGAAGCAGTCAGAAAGCAAGGACAGACTGATTGGTGATGGAGACAATAAGAGTGAGGAACTGCATCAGAAAGGCAACAGAAACTAACAAGAAACTAGAGTTCTGTGGAAGACTGAGAACTAAAGCACTGAAAAGCAGAACAGATTGAGTGATGGCTCCATTAGAAAGGATTCCCAGAGTTTTTCCTGTATTGAACTGGTCGACAATAAAAGAATCAAATGTGAAAACAGGACAAAGAACTGAGGAACTGTCAGAGACGGAATCATCAAAAAAGAAGAGGAAATGCGAGAGCAATAGAATTTTGTATTTTGAGAAAAGCATATCTGTTATGATATCAAGAAGGTGAAGACCTCTAAGCAGCTATACAGGACAAATGAAAATTTAAATCCGAAACTAAGCCGGGGAGAAATGCAAACTGAACTGAAAAAGGAAGCGATAGTTCGATAAAAAAGAATGAGGAAAGTGAAAAAAAATCTGTTCCTTTGTTAAGAATAACAAATAGACTGCACAAGACTGCTAGACATGGGAGACATCAAAAGAGCCATTTAAAATAGACAGGAGTGCTACAGAGGAAATTAAGTGTTAAGATACATACCAAGCGCCAGTGACAAAAATGTCAAATGGATTGTATGAGGGGGAAAAGAAACAGAGAGAACCAGATGCAAGAGAATGACCATACAGGGAAAAAACAAACAAAGTAGGTGCAGTGTGATATATACATCTGTCGGGACACTATCTGGATGTTCAATATGGGTATATTAATATATCTTAGAAAGAAAGTGAATGATACTTAAACAGGCACATGAAGAAACAGTCAGGAAATGAAGAATAAAAAAAGATATGGTGAGCAACGGATGCATATCTACAAAATAAAAATGCTTTGGTTTACCGTGAAGTACATTTCTTACCTTCCTCTAACAAACTGCCACAGGCAATTCATTCTTAGCACCAACTCCAGCATTTAATGAATAGTGAGAGTCTCAATGTATTTTGGTGTTATACAAACCTGAGGTGAAATAGCAAGTCCTCCCAATGGATCGCCATCCAGAATATCAGTTCCAGCGTTATAAACAATAATGTCAGGTTTTAATTCATTTAATGCTCCTTCCACATGAGTATGTACCTTCTGAAGATATTCTGTGTCCTCTGTACCCCACTCTAACTCCACCTTGCGTTTTATGGCACCTGAAATTTTTGTGTTATTGAACAAAGTAAATGCAGTGCACTTTCACAAATTCTTCAGTTAAAGAACATTTTTCAACTGCTTGGGTTTTGTATCAAATGTAAGCACAGTGACCTTGAAAAAAAATTCCACTGAAGACAGAATTCAATGCAGGAGAAAAGAAATCTCTCTAAATCACAAATGCAAAACATTGATGAAAAACAACTTATCTACAGGACCATTTACCAATCAGCAAAGAAATCATAAAGAAAAGAATAAATTTAAGAAGCAACCTAAATAAAGCATAATTAAAAGAGAACACCAAATTGCTGCTGCCGAGAAAAAGAAATCCACAATACAAACATCACTGAGAAATTAAGATGTTTTATCTTTATCTCAACACTAAAAATTTAACAGCAAGGGATCATGAATTTACGTGAATTGCTTTACGTATAACAAGATTTAGCTTTGCCCCAAGCATTTTCAATTTAATGTTCTCACCCTGTAATCCTACCAGAAGGAGCAAACATCTACTTTTAATTTAAATCAAATTATTTGAAACACTTATAATAAAGCATTAAAAATAGAAGAGGAGGGTTGGGAAGGTAGAAGAAGAAAGAAATCGAAGGCTATAAAGCTTAGTTTTGTCTGCTTTTAGGTAGTTATTTTTAACTCTAAATCTGAATTAATCAAATTATGTCAGAGTTGTTTCAAGATATGACTTCCACTTCAGCATATCCTATGCCTTAACTTAAAGGACTTGGAGCCCTTAATTCTAAGTATGGATTCAGCACACAAAAAGCATGCATGAATGAATTCAACACACAATGTTACTTATTGCCTAGTGAGTGCTGAGTACTTTTTTAATGCTTTTCTTGTCCAACATCAGTGAAATAGAGATGCTTATGCTTCTCACCCTACCCAGTCTACCCAATACCCACATCTTGCATTCAGTGCAGAAATGAAGGAAGGCACTTCGTTCTCAAAGCAAGGCGAATCACTACAGAATTAACACTATTCTGACACGTAGCAAAATCATTGAAAGCAGTATGTTCTATGTGAAGAAAAGATAACATTGTTGCAAGGAAACTTATCAGTAAACGAACAAGTTATTTAATAATAGTCTTTCCTTCACATTTGGAATATGAACTTCAATTATACTTACGTTTAGCAAACCCATCTCCTGGATAAATATATCTGTTGTACACATCCATAATATACACTCTATGATCATTCATGAAGTCCCTCTCATGGCCATTTCCCTGAAGGAAGTTTAGAGTTAGTTCTTTCTGGCACACTCACACGGAACCATAATCTGCAAATTCTAACATAATTAAGACTACCAAGACTGTTCAAAACTCCCACGACATCCCTTATTTATAGTCTTGAAGGCTATTTTCAGGTATAGAGTCTTGTGGGCTTTACCAGCATGAGTCTGAAGACTGCAGGTATTATCAAAATCAACATCCTACTACCCCCGAGAAGGTGATTACAAGATATTTTTTTATATGTGAAATGAGAAGTGAAAATTAGAAGATAATTGCTTTCAGAAGCATCACAAAAGCAACTGTGGCCAAGACTGCAGAACAGATATCTTTCCAGTAGTATAAAAATGTAACCTCCAACATTTAGAATAGATTCTGCTGCAAGGATACTTACATCCTTGTATAAGGATAACATATCAGACTGCAGTTTTCCTAGTAACTCAAGTCTTGGTGAGATAAGTAGACACTGGAAGCATTATGAACACTGAATAAGCAACGTAATAGTTTAAATTTTCAAAGATTAACACCACGAATTCCCTACAAAGATGTTTCAGGTGAAAAGGTGGATGCTCAAAAGAAAACTCAGATTCTGAATACTTCCTCCTTCCCCCACCTCTGAATTTAAATAGTATTCTTTTGTCTCTCCTGTAGACTTTTTTCAACCAGTACAAAATTATCTTCACAGTAATTCCCAAGATAATTTCATCTAAATCAGTGTATCATAAAGGACCCATTCCCTCACTCTCGATACATTCATTAGAATGATTTCATTTCAACTGTAGAAACAGAATTCCAGATATATCCTCAATACTAAAGACATATAATTTACGTTCATTTTGTAATCTTCCCCAGCAAGTACTTAAACTATATTTCTGTTATGACTTCCTCCACTGGAAGCAAAACAAGAAAAACAAACACAGAAACAATGGGCTAAAGCTAGTCAATACAAGCAATAAGGGGAATAGGATACTAGAATACTCCATATTTCTTTAGGCTAAAACATGGCAATGCCTACTTACTTCTTCAGCATATTTGGTCCACAAAGAAACAGTTACTGATATAAATCTAGGAATACAAGAGCCTCTGGGTAAACCATTTTCTTATAAACAGTACAACTCATAAACACACCAAGAACTGGGACACTCACAGGATGAGAATGTCTGCACACTTAAAAAGCATCTCCTGAACTAGTACTCCACACACCTCCTAGATCCCAAGGAAAGGAAACAGTTACAGAAAGGGGTGATTTAGCGTGCTGACTGAGGTCACTGGCATGACAACTGAATATAAAAATGCATTCCAGTAAATCTTTAAAACACACACACACACACACACACAAAAATTTAACACCAAACAAACAAACAAAGACAGAAAACCAAAGGCATCCACACCTTGATGGAATTACCCAGACAGAATGAGAAACACAAAGTATCTTTCTGCTGTATAAGCTATGCCTTTGTTTTCTGGCAATTTTAGGATGCCTTGCAGAATAGAGAACTGATAGAAGATGGAACTCTTCTGCAGCTATTAGGCTTCCTTTCCGCAATGGTTTATTCACAAAAATCTTCAATGCTTTAGATTGGATGTAATTTTAGCCCATTAGCTGCTTTTCTAAAAATACTATTTCCTTCCTTTTAAGATTTATTTTGGAAATCCTCCTAAAGATGAGATTTGTTCTCAGTATCCACAGTAAATCACTCTAACAGGAAAGAGAGATGCATTATTTACTTCATTAGCTTGAAGTCAATCTTTCCATTGTAACAGCGAAGGCCAAATTCACCTCCTGAGAAGGCTGCTGCAATGACCATGCAGCTGAACTAGCTGTCATTTCCTTATAAGAGATTTTACTTTCTTCTGGGAAACTGAACTGCTTTTCAGACTATTATGCTACAAATCAGTACGCAATTCAAAAATATTTTTATATCTAACCACATGATGGAGCTGCAACTCAGTTTAATTTTATTGAACTGGCTTAACAGCCCATTGGAACATAAAATAATAAAACAACCAAAATATTACCTATGATTTACTTTGCATCCCATGAGTTAATATTTTGTTACTACTACAAAAAAGGTGGTCTTCTAACAAAACAGTACTGAATACAGCAAAGTTTCTCACCTGGTGAGCATCCAGATCAATAATTGTGGCTTTAGACACCCCAGGTACTCTTTCAAATAAGAACTGGAGAGGTAAACAAACAAAAAGTAAAGACAGCTGTGAAGGTAGGTGATAGATTAACTGGAGGCTTGAAGCTTAACACAGTGTATTATTGTTTCAATTTGAACATCATGCATGTCATTTCATTCACCAAACAAAGAGCTAAATGATTTCAAAATTTCTAATTACATAAAAAACCCTATATATTTCCATCATACGAAATGCATAAAACATGCACTTCACAGTCATCTGTGCAGGGTATCTATCTACCTGTAGAAGAATTTGGTGAAGAGGGGGCAGAAAGTGATTTCTACTCATCTCCTCTTTTTCTCCAGAAGGTAGCAGGCTCAATCTAAAAATCAAGGACACAACCTACAGCATCACATGCTGACTTGCAAAACGGACTTTGCAAATGAGGCTTAAGCTCAAAGGCACTGAATAACACGGGAGAGCCCAGGATAAGAAGGGCTGCTGTAGCAGTGCTGGCTCTGCATAAGCACAGGTGGCAAGCCTCTGCATCCCACTCCAGCCAGGCACAGAAGGACATGTCCAGCTAGGGCTTATAAAGCTGACTGTGGCACTGGTGCTGTCAGAGACAACAACAGCAATGACCATGTGTTGGGACAGGGTGAAGCAAGAGCTGCATTGGCCCCGAAATGGTGAGGATTTTGTTTCCTGAGACACAAATGACAGCACAAGTGATGCTGAACAGCAGGAAGGGAGAAATGCTCCACTGATGGCATCCAGCTGTATAAAACTCACCACAGCAGGGACTGTATGCATTATAGTCACTTTTTACTCTAGTAGGGGAATTTATTTTCCATGTCAGCAAATAAAAAATATATATTTTTTAATTCTGTCTTACAACTTTGCCAAATCACTATTTTAAAATAGATGTTGTAAAAAATGTAAAGGTTTAGTATCAACTGCTACCCGCTATAATTTCTCAATCTGTATTATAGCAATAGAGAAAACAGAACACTGTAGATTGCTCTCTGCAAATTATAGTGTACAGAAATTAGGGTGTTCTGTCATTTAATGTGCTGCAATCATTAGGTCTTTTTTATGTTTTGATTATTACCGATATTTTATAAATATTCTAGTATACAAATACACCACAGGGCACTTGATAAAAATAAGCTCTAATTGCAGAAAGCTCCTGCTTCAGCCTTTCAACAGCTAAATAGCACGTGTATTCATTCAAATTCAGTCATTATTTTGGACACATTCACACTTTTATTCATGAATTTGAACCACTCTGAGGACTGTGCAGAGCAACTTGATTTGGAGAGAGGATTTCTGTCTCTGTGTATGTCTACATCATAAGCACCAAAACTCACGTGGAATTTGCAGGTTCAGCTGCAAGGCCAGGATAATTATCACTGAGGATATTAAAAGACAATCTGCTTTGACTTGCTGTTGGTTGGTTTTTTTTGTTTTTGTTTTTGGTTTTTTTTTCCCTGCAAGAATATATTATTAATGCAATTGGAGCAGTTTGTATTTCCACTCATAATTCTGGCCCTGTATCTCTTCCCTTCCACTTAATAGCTGCTTATGCACTGTGCTCTGTAACATTAAATATTGCATCATTTTCCTATTCCTACCATCTCTAGGTTTCATTTTTTCTGACTATGAGGTTAATTAGTTCTTACAAATTTCTGGAACGTTTTTCCATTTGCACAAATAGTCAAAAAAACCCTTTTGAGAGTATTTCTTACCTTAATAGCTAGTGTGATATCAGCATATGCACAAAATCCTCCACCTTTGTCACTTGAACAGTGATGAAAACCACCCCCTAAACATAAAAATTTTGATGAGGTAAAAACCTAGGTACCAGGGAACATTTATAGTCTTTACAAAGAGATACATAATATCAGGCATTTTTTTCCCTTTATGAAGTATCTCATCTAGAGCTGTCAGCCCCTCACCTAGCAAACCTAAACATCTCATAGGGCTCCGTATGCATCAGGCCACTGTGCAAAGGACCAGCAAATGCTCAGTTTGAAGGCAACTGTCATCTAGTGACTAAACTAGCAACAGAGAAGTACACGCATAATGTAGTGCCTACATGACCAAGCATATTGGTTTGAAAGCTCACCTCCTCCCAGAAGTGCCAGAGTTGCACTTGGCTTATATATCCCACAGGCAGCACATCCTAATGAAGCCAATTAACGTGTCCTTTGCATTTGCCTGTTATAAGTGCCTTTTATATGTTGAACACTGGGTCAAAAAACAACAAAACCACGAACTATGGCCTTATTATTTGCACATGTCATTGTCTTTTGCAAACAGACCAGAAGAATATTTTAAGAACTGATCTTTAAAACAAACATGCACATTCTTTGTAATGAAAAATACTTGGCCCTCTCAGAACATTAAAAATATACTAATTCAAAACATTTTAAGAAACCCACTACAAATATCTAGGCAAGAAATTTAACAACTCTGCTTTATACATCAATAAATCACAGGATATTAGTGTTTTTTTTTTTTTAAGATACACTTAATTTTTAGTACTGGATATTTACTTTATAGATTATATTTTAATGTATCATTTGCTACTAAAGGAGAAAAAGGTTAGCTTTACATTACACGTTATACAGCAGATCTTCCTTCCATTTGAAGTTTGTTAAAAAAAACAAATCAAACAAACAAATAGGAATGTTACACAGATAACACTACCCAAGACTTATTGCCTTCAGAAATAACAAGAAGCATGTGTAAGAAATAATGGAAAAATCTTAGAACTGATGAGCACTGAAAAAGAAACTACTAGTTCAATAGCTTACTGGTTGGCATCACTATTTTGTTATGAGCAAGGGTATAGATTTATACTCTTTATCATTTCTTTAGTCAAGTCTTTTTCAGGAAGAACTGCACAGCCAAAAATAGATCCTAACTGGTAGAGCCCAACTCTACAGCATGTCAACCAATCCCTTGATCACAGCTAACAAGATCTATGCAAACTTTTGTATAATTTAAAGGAATATTTTACTGAAATATTTACATCTACTCTGGACACTTTTTCCTCATTTTATTCTCACTACTACAATCCACACACTAGGTATAAATATCATATCTTTACCTGGTTATCTTTTCCCTTTCAACAAATATTTAGTTATAAAACTGCAACACGGGTGATAGTAAGTAAGAGAACAAATCCAGTACTCAATCCCCTTTTATTTCATTTAAAGTTTCTTTTATCCAGTCATTTTATCTTAAACAGAATATACATCATATTGAGTGAAAATTATGATTTTTAAAAAACACATTTTTTAAGTATCATTTAATACAAATTTACATTTGTACTTACCCACATTGATTGCCCAGCCTCTATCAACTGCAAGTTTTCCTGCCTGAAGGAAATGACAATAAGAACTTGACAAATGAATGAGGCAGCCACTGAGTGCTGTCTGCTCCCAACCCAAACGCAGCTCCTGGCATTCTAATGCACCCATTGCATTTTCAGATGTTTTACCAACGAAAGTCATTCTGAATCAGATCTCTCAATACAAGCCATACAAAACTATTTGCAGCAAAATTAGTAGAAAAAAAAAATTTGATTTCACATCTGTATTTTGTTCTCCTTCCGTCAAGAAGATTTAAAACTAGCTGGGCTTTGTGGAGATGAACACTGACCCCTAGCAGACAAATGATAAACTGAAGGTACAAGTATTGGTAGGAATATAAAGTGAGCAAAAAGCTTCCAGTATTCTTCCTTGTCATGTAAGAAATAGGAGGAACTTCAGCTCAAAATTCTGAAAATATGGATTAACATAGCTTCAGCTGTGGGTGGGAACAGAAAAACGCCAAGCATTAAGTGTCCTTTTTTTTTTTTTAAAAATAATGTAACATGCACAGTATAAAATACGACCAATTTTTGCCTTCTGGTACAAAAAGAAATCTGTGCCTGTTACTCTCCTATGAACTCAAATGACGTTGAGGAAATGAAAAGTATTGACAGAGAAAAGATACATGGGGCTAAAGTGATAAAATTTAATTGAAAAAAAAGTTATTCTGGCCAGGAGGACTCAAGCAGGTGTTTAACTGCAGAATTCCTTAAAGCCACATTAAAAAAAATATATATATATAAGTCATATATATATATGACTTTTTAAAAGCAGCCACTTCCAACACATAAGCCTGAATTAAAACCAAACTCAGCAACAAGAGGTACTTTTGGCTTTTCAAGAAGTTGTATGCCCTCTTACAACTCCAAGAGTGACAAACCAAAATTTCCATTGGAAACAAATCAGATAAATCCATCATGTCTCCAAAGCGTAGGTGAACAAATAAGGGTTACAGGAAAGTAATTTGAGTCCTAACATTTTGCTGCACACCTTGGCATCAGAAACACACCTAGGAATCAAAAACACAGCTTGCTTGAGAATAAGTATACAAAAACTCACTTGGTACTGCCTACAGCAGGCTTATTCCCTACTGACTGCACTCCTATATTCATGCAAACACCCAGGATAAGATATTTTACTACACACAATTCTGGTTACTGCTGATACAACGCTTCTTGAGGAGACTCTCAAGGCTCTACTGACTTTTTTTGAGATTAAAGAATTTCCAAAAGTAGTATCAAGATACCATAGAAGTGCAAACAGATGCTTAACATTTTTAACTTTGTGATTTCATCCTTTAACATTTAGCAAAAGAAAATTATTTCAACTTAAGTAATTCCCATATAAATTATGCTGTTATACAACATTAGCCAATAAACATACACAGGCATATATTTTTGGCAACTGTGATACAAATTCTTGTATAATTCATAGCATGACCACTAAGCTTTGAAATCCCAGAAAGTATACACCATTAAAGCCTCCAGTTACTTTGACAAACCCAGCAGTTAGATAGGATACAGATTTAAAAAAGTACTAAAATACTGAAAAAAAAATGCCATTTTTCCTGATCAAGGCATTGAGTTGTTCTGCCATTAAAGATGCAAATACAACAGAAAAGCTCTATTTTTCATTTTGCCTTTGTCTGATCATAACTGGCTTTCCACAATCATTTCACATAGTAAAACCAAAGAGGACTGAAACGTAACACTGCCCCGTGTATGTCTCACATAAGCCCTGTCATGTACTTGGAAAACTGTTTCATCAAGGTTTTGGGTTTTCTCACTTCAGTTTCTCAGGTCAGACCCTGTCGTTCTACATTTTGATAGATAAAAGGCATGGCACCATCTTTTATGCAGCAGTCAGAGAAGAGCTCTTAATTTTTATATCCTCAATGAATTCTTTATACATTCATGGAGGCATGCACTTAAAAATAAGAAATCTCAATTCTACTGTACAGTTAGATTGCTAAGTACCTATATTAGTCTTGACAAAAATGGGAAGCTGCCTAATAGGCTATTTCTGAAAATAATGTCATTTCTTTGTCATTCTATTATGGCTTCCCAGTCTTGCTCACCTTAAATATCTAGTGGTTGCAATAAATCATATACTTATATCTGGTATAAACATACTCTGAAAGGTTTGCCAACCTGCAGAACAATGTTCTTCAATAACTGGCTTCTAATAGATATAAAAGAAGCAATATCTGCTTCTATTCTTTTCACATGCATCCACTGTAACAGCTTCCTTCAGAAGGAGTAGCTAAAATGTAGCAAAGATTCATTTGTATCATAATATTAAGGATTTCAGATAGGATTTTTTTTTTCAATTTATGTAACCGTGAACGTTCAGTACCCATGAAGAGATTTGTAGTGTTACCACCTTATCCCAGACAAGGAATGAATAAAGGGAAGAAAGGGTTCCATTAGTTAGTGGGTTACAACTGTGAAGGCCTATTCTCCTCAACACGTCCCAGGCTACAGCAATTAACTGTTTTCTTTCTACATCTTTAACATCTCTAATGGAAGTTTCTCAGGCAATGTTAGATGTCTGGCCACTTGCACATCTCTCCTCCTCGGAGCACTCATTTAACTGATCAGAAAACAATCCTGTCAAGGTGAAGCAGGCTGTATCTCACTTCAGTTCAGCTGAGCTGCTTATGCAGCATACACCACTGAACAAATAAACTAACTTTCACTATTCAGATTAGACACAAAGTATAAAAAAATCACATCACTAAGCTCATTTTTAAGTTATGAACACTTAATACCATGAGTAACCAAACTACAGTCATTTGGTAAATATGTGCTTTAAAATATCTTCTATTCCATTAATTTTGCAACCACCCACTCCCAGAAATTGCTTGTATTTGAACACTGTTAAAAAGTATGCAGTTTTTGCATTTGCTGTAATTCCTGTCATCTCTCTCATTCCCTGCACAGGCTGCCCCTTACTACTTCTTTTGCTTCTGCAAATTACGGACAATAAAATCAGGTTCACCCTTCTTCTCTTCATTTGCTAAGTGCCAGACTTTGCTTGTGTTTAGGACTGTACGCTAACTTGCTTCCCTCAGTAGGGCTTTGGGGTTCAAGGCTTTACATTACACAGAGTACTACAACTCGCAGGTTTGTATAAATACAGTAAAAGCAAATCAAGAACACCTTACCATTATCGTTCCTCCTGTCTGGGTTCGCAGAGGTTTCAAAACTTTTCTCTGAACAAGGAAGTTGGGAAGAAAGAGAACTGGTGGAATTTCTGTGATTGTAGCCACAACAAATGACCACTGTGAGGGAAAAAAAAGTTGCAATTAACGTAGCCTGTCTTAATGATGTCCTTCAGCTCACTCATCAATTGCTATTCACTGAAAAGGAACCTATAAGGCCATAGCAAGATGTTTAATTTCTTTCAGATGAAGGTGACCACAACAGCGATTACTATTAACCTCCCAATAGCTTATTCCTATTACACTGTTAACAACTAAAAATTTAAATTAATTACCACCACCATTTTTTTTCCATACTTGAATATCAAATGGTACAAAGTCAAGAATTTTTCAGCAAGGCAGTAGTTAAGAAAAAAAAAATCTATGTGGTTGGGAAAAAGAATTATCAAATGTCTTCCAGCAGAATTTACAGCAACCTACAGTTAATACGTTGTTCAACTCTAAAATATTTCCCCTGCGTCAATTCAATAGAATATACCAAGGAGAAAGGAAAAAACAACAAAACCAAACAACTTGGCTAAGATGTTCAAATATGTAAGTGCACATAGTGCAAATCTTTGCATGGAGAATCAATTAAAATTTGTTTAGCATATTAAACACTTCTAAAACATGTTTCAAGGAAACATTTTGTTAAAAAGTCATATCATCAAGAACGTGACTTGAAGGTTAGAACAAAAATTTGCAGTATGTAAATGCTTTCAATGGAAAAAAAAACAAACAACAAACAAACAGATTACTTCAAAGAACTAGTGACATTGCTACCAGTGATAAAACTTCTAAATATATTTCACAGCCAAAGTCACAAGAAGGTTTATACCTTTCCAATCAATAGTAAGATATTCAAGTACTGAGAACTGGAAGTTTCAAGCCCTGTACAAATATTTCACATAGATCCTGTTTTCTTCAACATTAACAAATATAAACTGATTACATTCTGCAGGCTAGCTGCCAGTCAGCTAATGAGAGGATGCACAATTGGCCAATTTTGATGAAAAACAACTAAATGCCAAACTCAGGGTATTCTGGTATTCAATAAAGTTACCATGACTTCATAGTTGTCAACATTTTAACTAGTGAGTACAAGTTGTGTTTTGTTCTGGGGGAGGCAGTGGCACTATCATCATGTCCACAGGCACTGTTTTCTTAACAATTCATTTTTGTATTTGTATCTTTACTTATACTAATATATTTATCATTATTCACTAATTGTGGTATCTGCTTTCAGTTACTAAGAAAGCACTTTAGTTATTTTCTAATAACTTGATAAAATTCTTCCGCAAGATATTTTAGCTTTAAAATAAGCACAGCGTAGCAAACTGGATTAAACCTCAGTGTTCTGCGGTGGAATTGCAAGGGATTACATTTGGATAAAGTATGATTTTCTCATCTCAAATGATAAGCTTGTCATAAAATTTAAACACTTAAACAGTCAATCTTAAATCAAATAAATAATAATAATCCCAGGGGGAAGAAGCATGAGTAACAAGGACTCAAACTGACAAATATTTTCCTACAGCTTTTCAACTGACTGCAAGAAATCCATGCATGGTGCAAGTAAGCAATAAGCAAAGCTTTTCATTCAAAGTTCAGGATATTTACCAGAACAGTTCCAAGTCCAAAGACATCCACTGCCTTGGATTTAGTTCTTGGCTGTAAGGAAAGTTCTAGGATTCAAGAATACAGCTACTGACATTGACGGTTCTCAAAACAAACCACCCTGCAGAATTTAAGAAACATATTGCCTCAGATTGTGGGCACTTCTGCTTGTTTCTTCATCATGCTAATTCTGATTTCCAACATTATCCGTGATAAATTCTCAGAACAGTTATGTATATACTTGAAAAAGAACTCGCAAGAAATTGGTTTTCAATAAGTGTATAATATTTTGTGTCGTAAAAGTAAGAAATGATATTGAATAGATGAGGACATCAATTATGCTTTCGAGGCTGTCAGTTACCTGCAATAATGTAAATCTTCACACTAATGATTATTAGCTTCCTTTGACGCAGAACAAACCCTTCAAACGTTGATTTTAAAAAGCACTCCTTTTTGCTTTCTAATTGTATATATTATAGAAGAATATCAGATGCTGTTCCTTTTGGTAGATATTTGCTCTCACTTAGCCATCAATTTACTGATTCCCTAATAATGTTCTAGTAAATACGTAATTAAACAACAAATTAAAACTGGCTCTGCATTCAGGAAAGAGTAATAATCATACATAAACACTACTCAATATTACTTCACTTACTCTTTTCAACTATCAACTCAATTTAACTCATTTTCTTTATTTCTATCACTATCATAATAATTAAACAATATTTACCTGCACGTGTGTCAGATAAATAATTCTATAATTTCTGACTCAATTAAGAAAATCACTCATTTTCTTAAAAGGAGTAACCAAGTCGGGTTAGCCCTTCACTGCTATATTTTCCTTCAACATCTCCTCCTCCCAAGTTAAATACTAAGTCAGCATAACTCAGCCAAACTTAATGGAATACTCTAAGTGAAATGCAACATACCCCAAAACTAAATTTTCAAGAGCTCTTAATTGCCCTTGTTTAAACTCAGACTCTGTGTTTTATAAACAAAGTCCTACAAGAACAACCTCATTAAATGTATAATTAGCATCAGTGTTCACTCCCTAACTATAAGAACCTCCATTCTTAAGAAGGGTAAAGAAATTTCCAAGTTATTTGAATATGTGGCAGTAGCTATTCAAGTACTAAAAATTAACCTGAAAAATACTAGGAAGATAAAAGCTAAAATAGTTGTTTTATGCTGATCATCCTGGACAAATACAAACACATTGTACAACACATGTACAATCAAAACCAACCTCTGACGCATTGCCTTTATGTTATATCTACTGCATTCCAGCATTTCACAACAGCCAATATGTTATTAAAAACATTGTTTGGTAACATTTAAACTGTCTTTGAATCTTTTCTAAGTTTGTGAGGCAAACTTAGAAAAGAGATGAGTCTCAACTGAAATCTCAGCTTCGTGGTAAAATTCACAGATCCAACACCACGCACCTACTGACACTTTTATTCAGAAGCTTGCTGGGGACAATAGTATGTGTGTCATCTTTTCTAGATAAAGAAAGTATGTTTTTAACCTGAATTAATAAAACCAAAAAGACTAAGAAGCTTGCAATTTTCACAAAGGTTTCCAGGTCAATGTATGAACACACTATTATCATTAGTAATGATACGGCACTGGTAAAACCTCATGGTACCCAGGTGTTACTCCCACGAAAGGCAACCAGCCAAGCCTCACCAGTTTTGAGTATCACTCTCCCAACCAGAGTTGGAAATGCTGAAGAGAAACAAATCACTGTACACCAAGTATTACCATCTCCTTTTAAGAGGCCTAATTGTTGTTTTAGCTGCAAAGAATGCTCAGCTGCATTCACATATCAGTGAAGGTACTGAAACCTGTAAAATATTGTTCCCTCTAACCAAGTCCTCCTGTACAGTGTTTTAACCAAACACATTCAGATGCAATCATGTTTAAAATAACATTTATATTCCTTTACCTAACACATGTTTGCATGAAAAATTAGGTGTAAACAAATACATTCGATCTAATGATTTTTTTTTTAAATCAGTGTTTTACAGAAAACAAGCACTAGCCTTCACAAAACTTTCACCAATCAAGTCTGAAAACAATAACCAAGTAAAAAGCGTGATGGAGGAAGCAGAGACAATAGATGGCAGAATGAGAACCACAAGAACTAAGGAACTGGACAGCAGAATTTTAAGGATCTCTGAAGGTTCTCATCTTATCCAAACCAAAACGACACATTTTCAGCTGCAAAATCACCTACACTGACTAAACCAATGCACGCAGCCCAAGATTCATTTTGTGCTGTTTTCCTGAATACCTCAAACAGCCCAAAGTATCACAGGCTGAACTGTTTAACAAGGCTGCCTCTACAGCTTTCATTCCCAAACATGCTGCCAACACCACTACATGACAAAGACAGGCATCTCTTGTCTCACAGCAGATGGGCTCAGATGACAGGGCAAGAGTCAAAGCACACAAACACTTTAGCACTAGAAAACGCTCGCTGCAATCAAAAGGCCAGAGCCCAGCAGGCCCACGCAAAATTCTTTCTGAAGGACTGATATACTTCTTCAAAAGTAGCACACTAGTCACTGATGTTACATATCCATCTTGCACAAAACCAGACTTCCAAACAATTTCATCTGCTCAATTTGTTTTACCAAGCGTATCCACTTTTCACTAGGCATAAATACTTACATTCCTAAGAAAAAAATTCACTTTCTTAAAAATACCTACATCATCTGCAAATATATAAAAACAGATTACAATATGCAAGTTTGACTGATTGATCACCTGTTTCACATCTGTTCCAGAAAAACACATCTTGCATTTGACTGGCAACAAGCACTGTCCATGTTATTTGCATTTCAGTATTCACTCACATTCTAAAACTTCTGATAGATCAAAAAGTTTCAAGACCTACAAGTTCTGAAGATAGGTTCAACCTCATTGCCTAATCCCTTCCAGAATTTCAGAATGCTGATGTACATTAAATTCATTATTTTAGCTAACAGCGGACCATGAGGATGAGTAGAGAAGTACAACAAGCAAATTATCCAAAGGCTAGTCACTACCCGATGGACCTAAGTTCTTGAAAGAACATTTAGGGAGGAATCACCTCAATTCAAAATAACAAATTTTGTTGTAAGGATTGTTCATGTTACCTGAGCAGGCAACCAGGGACATTCTTTCTCCTAAAGGAGAACTGACTGACAGTATTCCTTGATCTACTTTGACTTAACATTTTGTTTCCCTACAACCAACTCCCAGCCCATCCCTAGGACAGCTTCTTCAGCTGCAGTTAAGATATCACACACCATCTCCTCTTGCAAATGCATGGAAATTTCCTACCAAATTCATGCTGAAATTTTAAATGAGGAGTATTCAAGTGATTCATTATTTTAAGAGATCCAGACGCTCCCGGAATGCAAACATCTTTGTAATCTTCAGAAGCGATAACAAAAATCTCTGCCATTTATTGGTAAATCTGTATTTGTCTGTATTAAAAACAATTAAAAATAGCACAGTGGACTTCACAAAAGCAGTGAACAGGAAACCCTGGACCATTTCGTGTAAACGAAAAATAACGCTGCTAGACAAGTGAACACTTCTCTGCTGCTTAGTAGGAATTTGCTGATGTGACCAACACAATATCTCCAAATTCCTACAGTTGTAGGAAATATGGTCTCAAATAAAGAAGAACAAGAGATACAATTAAGAACATCTGAAAATACAAGACAGTATTGGTTTTGAACACCAGAAAACAAGTTATCAGACAATTTTCAGTGAAGAGACCCTACAGGTACCAAAAATACTACTGTATTTCAAACTGAGTTACGCACATTACACTCTGCTTCAAAGAGGTGACTCAGTAAAAAGAGGTGGGTGATTCAATGGAATTAAAAGCTCAATACCAAGAATAGATGCAATAAGATCAAATCTAATGATGTATGAAATTACAAGTAACTTCATAGCTATGAATGAAGAAGCCTGTGTGAACATTGCAAAGGAATAAAAGTAAAAAAAACATCACACAAATCATAGATTCTTTACAGAAGAAAAACCATCAACGTTTCAGAAATAACAATATAAGGGCTTTTTTACTGTGGAAGGGCGAAGATGACTCAAAGTAACTTATTCTGAATTACAAAATGCAAGATTAATTTTAATACTCATCTCTCCTCTTCCCTCCAAGTAGAGAGCTGCCAAATAAAAGCAACTTTGTCTGCTACTACTCAATTCCTTTTGTGGACGACAATATATCTTCAAAACCAAAGATCTCTTATGTTTTAAAGTTAAATGCAAGTTTAACAAATGAATGCTTCATGTAGAATTAGCCAATGAATGCTCTTTGTGAATACATAATCCTGTATGAGGTGGTATTGCAAGCCCTCTTACACAGATAACATACAAGATTATGCCCTCTGTTGATCGTTCAACTCCCTCTGTACTCCACTGAAACAGGCACTCTCTACGTACAATGCCACTTCTTTCTTCCCCATCCCTCAGGTTGATGACAGAATTCCTACATGGATGCTCTTCTAAGATTACCTAACCTTCAAATCAATAACACAAAACTTACATTAAAAAAAGAAATATTGAATATTGTATAACAATCAATTTCAGGGTTCTTCAGTGCATTTTCAGTTTCAGAACCATACTTTGTCAGAGTAAAACAAAACTTGACACACTTAAGACCAAAACGCTGGCAGTGAGGAAAGTATTACTTGCACCTCAAACATTTTTATTTTCCTTATGTTCATTTAACTTTACTGAAACGTGCCTATATAAGATGGTAGACTCTCTCCCCCATCCCTCTCCTATACTTTGGCTTGTCTAATATTTTCATTAGTTTCTTTCAGCATTCTCAATGACTACGCTGAATTCAATATTTGTCACTACTGTAATCTGTAAAAGTTGATTCTACAATGAATCAAGTGGGATATCATAGAATCATATGATTCTAAATTATGACGAATCAAGTGGGATATCTGCTGCTCCTGGCACTAATTCTAGACACTTTGTTTGAAAAACACATTAGTAAGTACAGCACCTTTAATTTATTAAGGTAGCGCCTTGTGTGAACAACCAAAAGATCTTCATCAGTAGCCTCCCGTGCCTGCACAATCAAGTCATCTCCAATTAGTTTTTCTTCTGAAACAACAGGAAAAAAATTATAATTGTCATTGTATACCATATAGCATTCCCACAATCCACCCCATCAAAGAAACTACTTTGAGCTTAATTCCTACATCTGTAATGTAAATCACTGCAAACATTTTTGTTTACTCAGTCTTTGGAAGTTTTCACATACTCTCCATACATATAAGCTCTTAAATTAGAGCTTATCACGTTGTCGTTTTTTTTTTTCAGAGTTTTCATCGTGT
Organism: Numida meleagris; assembly: GCF_002078875.1. Classification (NCBI taxonomy): domain Eukaryota; kingdom Metazoa; phylum Chordata; class Aves; order Galliformes; family Numididae; genus Numida; species Numida meleagris. The sequence continues at coordinate 5,501,098 of NC_034419.1, read as the reverse complement.
ATTCATGGTAACCTCATGTTTTGACTGAAAGGAAAAACAGCAACAGAGGACAGACAGGCAAAAATAAAAAAATTTACAAGGCTCCTTATAGTCCAAGACTTGATATTCTTGGGAAATCTCAGACCATCAAATATTCTTTTAATATCCTCTAAAAAAATTCTACAGTTGATAATAGTATTGAATGCTCTAAATTAGACTGGTGCACACACACACACAAATGAAGACTAAAAACAACTCAATTACTTGGATGTTTATGGACATGAACGTTTACTGTTAACCGTGGTATTTCTAGCACATTCCTACCTTCATTTAATTTCAAGATATATCAAGGAACAGCTATTAATTCTTTCCCTTAGAGAGCAAGAGAAATCTTATTTTAAATCTGTTTTTAAAAGAGTAAGTAACAAAATATCACTCCAAGACTCCTGTAGGTGAACAAACTGCGGATGTTTACATCTGGATATACTTGCCAGGAAGTTCCAGCCTGCACTGACTGAAGAAGCCAAGTAGCGCAGAAAAACAATGTTGCTTTGCATAGGATCGCTACAAGTAACAAATACCAGGCATCAGGGCTGGTCTTCCCAGACAAGTTTTAATGTTTAATTGCTGCAGGGCTGCAAATTTCCAAGACTAAACCTTCCCTTCCATTTTAAACTTGGCGGGAGGGAACAACTCAAATGTGAAAGATTTTGTTCTTAGTGTTATACAAGCACAGCACCTGCAAAAATATTTATTTTGGCAAGCTTACATTTCTCGGGACTGCAGTTGAGAAGCATTTCATTCACTCACATCAGACATAAAGCCAACGTACTAACAGTTTCATTCTTGAAAGGAAAAAGTAAGTGTATAAGGATTTTCACTGGTGATTTTTCTAGAAGATAATAGGAAACAGCACAGATCAGGTGTTCCCAGGAGTTGTTATAGAGGCAGAGAAAACCAGGAATGTCGTAAGGAACGCTGTGGCTTTTCTCTTTTACAATGAAAAGAGGGTGAAATGTTTGGGAAAGCTGGTTTTCTGTGAAAGATGAGAGCAAAGAGTAGACATTTCACACAGAAAAGAGCTAGGAACAAAAGACTACGCAGGGAAAGAGCAGAAAGGCAAAGGTTTTGATTAAGAAAATGGTCATGGAATCCAAGACTTCGATAGTGAAGATCATTAGAGGTCAGATCTAAAACTCAGCTAATAAATAGTGTTGGAAGTTATTTAACCTCAGTTAAATGAATACAAGGAAGCCTGAAGTAGGAAGAGCAGCATTTTACTGTGAAAGATCATCAGCTGAAGGAGTCATTAGAACCACATGAACTGTACAGGCCTGGCTCTTGGACAACCTTTGTTTTGGCAAGGTTTTTTTCTTTTCCCCCCCTCCAACTTGATGAGAAAACTCAAGTTTCAGATAAAGGCTTAAAGGCTCTGATCCTAATCTTAGTCTTAACATTTGTATTTCCTTGAGGTATTTATCTATATTTTCAAATTTATTTAAGAAGCAATAATGAGCACCAACACAAGAAGTTCTGCTTCCCACCAGAGGGGTTTCAAAGCTCCCCCCAAGACATTATCAGAATGGTATCATGAGGCTGAAAAAGATTTAGACAGGTTGCACTGATATTTCACACTGATGAATGTCATTTGCCAGCAGACTGCCTGCAGTCTCATGAGTAACTGCATTACAGCCTGCAGCAAGGCAGTTATCAGCAGTGGTGGTTTCCCAAGCCAAATGGACTGCCTCCTTCCTTGTTACACCATGTGTAAAAGCAGTGGAAGCCCATTGGCTAGACAAAGCTGAACACTCCCAAACTGCAAAGCAGGTCTTGCAAGCTTGCAGCTAACACAGAAAGGATTTTCCATTTGTTGTCACAAAAGTGAAGTCTGCATTTCATTTTAGATTCAGGCTTAGTGCTCAAAAATAAAGAAGAAACTGGAACTGCAAACAGCATCTATCTTCAAGGGGAAACTTAATGGAAATATTCTCATATACTTGCCTAGCACTGCAAGAAAATGCAAGAACCATCACAAGTCTGCTGAATATCAAAACATGGCACTGAGCTATGCACATAGGGCACCTGACTCAGGCTGTGCTTCAAGTCAAGACTCTGGTGCTCGCTTTAGAGGTGGAAATAGTTCTCATATATCCCACGTGCATCTTTCTTGTAAAGGTCAAACAATGAAATTCTGCACAGTCCATGCTTCCCTTCAAATCCCAAAGCCCAGAAATATTTTAAGATTGTCTAATACATTGCTATGCTCATGTTTCCCCTTAATCCTTTTTACTCAGCCTTGTAAAGTTCTAGGCCAAAATGAAATTAACCAAGCTGTTTGCTCTAACTAGTATTATTCATGCTGCTGGGAAGAGCAAGTTGTTTAATGAGCTTGAATTTTCAATCACATTTCACGAGTTTCACTCTGTACAGACACCATGACTGAGACAAAACCGGGCTTTGTTCAGTGGAGCATGCAAGAACTTACATTTTCAAAGGACTGTGAAATAAACCTTTGTATGAAAAAGCCCTGGTGTAGGATGCTTGCTCTAACAATTTCATCAACATCTTCAACAATGTACAATACGACATTCAACCCACCTCATAAATTCTGCCATCAATTTAACTTCTTCAGATTTAAATCTGCAGATACTTAAACATATTAAAGCACTTCAATGATCAAAGTGCCTAGCTTAAGTCTATACAAGGAGCAGTAATGATGTACAGGCACTATTACATTGGCAATTATTAGCACAAGTCTATTCTGCATGAATAACATCTTTTTTTAAATTGGTACAAATGTTGGTCTAAGTGGTACCTTCTCTTATTTTACCTTTCAAGAAGTTGATTACTTTCCCCCATTTCCCCGCATCAAATGGATGTAGTTTCTCCAGTCCCATGAACGTGATGTTGTAGTCTGGAGAATACACGATAGGCCAGCAGGTTGGTGGAACGCCTTCATATAACTCAGTTCTGTGAGGCCTTGAAAAGCAAAAGCCAAACTAATCACCATTTTTAGCCAACTGCATATGGAACTGAATATTTTTCACTGAATTCCCAAGCTACAAGTTCTTAGCAATCACAGCTTTACATCGGGAATAGCTCCTGAGGGTGCCGTTTCCCACAGTTAGACAGGAGCACCTGTTCGTAGCTTTGCAGTTCTTCATACATAACCCCCTTCTCAGCAGCACAGTTGAAATTCTTAAAGTAACCAGTGAGGAGGAAAACTCAAGAAGGAAAAAAAAAAAAAAGAAAAAAGAACTAAAGAACGTAACATTAGTGAATTATACATACAAAGTTACTGGAGACCTGAATTAATGGAAATATTTGCTTCTCTCCCCTAGTCTTTCCAAATTCATCAAGCAGTACCTCTACCTTAGCAAGTTCACCCAGATTCCACATTTATAAATAGACACATTTCCAGGCTCGTGTGCAAACACAGTGAGCTTTTGGATGGGACACAGATGCAGTCAGGCCAAGCCCAGAGGTGACTGCATCCATGCATGACCTCCGTCCCATGCCCCAAGCCTGGTGCTCCCATCCCAACCCCTTTCTGCTGCACAGCCTTCACCTGCTGGCTACGAGAGGCACCGTAACTCACAAAGTGAGACACAAGGTTCTTTGTCAGGCAAACAATACAAACAAAACCCACTGATTTCCAGCCTCAATATGCTCAAAACCATCCTTCTAGCACTCAGAAAGAACAGCTGCACGAACATGAAAGCACAATGGTGGTCTTTCACCAGAGCCCGCAGCCCCGATTCGCACACGACGCCCACAGCCGGGCTCTGCAGTGCCAGGGCTCCCCGCACCCTGCAGCGCGAGGGCAGCTCCCTGGAAGGCGCTGTGCCTCCCCTGCAGCCAGGGACGCCCGCCTGAGAGAGAAACGGCCCGGACTGCAGGAGCCGGGAGGGCGGGACGCTGCCACCGCCCTAGTGAGCCGCCAGGTGCGCGCCTCGCGGCTCCGCCCCGCCCGCCGTCGGGCCCCGAAGTCGAGCAGGCCTCCGCGGGCTCGCGCGCAGCCCTCCTCCCAGAGCCGCCCGCCGCCGGCACGGCTCCCGACACAGCGCCGGGCTCGGCCCACCCGAAGCCCCCGCCCGTACTCACATCCCCCCGCCGGGCCGGGGCGCGCCGCGAGGCCGCGCAGGGGAACCGTCGCCCCGCGGCCCGGCACCGCCAGCGCCAGGGCCCGCCCGCCGCGGGCGGAGACAGCGAGGGGCCGAGCCCGGGCGGGCGGGGCGGAGGGCCGACTTGCGTCGTCGGAGGAGTGAGACGCGGGCTCCCATCTTGGGCCTTACCACTGCCTGCCGCGGTTCTGCACCGAGGCGTCAGCAATCGCGCATCAACAGTGCCCGTGGGCCGGAAAATACGATCTTGGTGATGAAGTAAAATGAACGAGATATGAGGAAGCGTGGAGAGACAGCAGAGCAGGAGCTGAGCGGGGATAGCACAGGTGAAGTAGTGATGGTGTCTCAGTGAGCAGAAACACCAACGCTGTCAGGCCAGGACTCCCCAGGAGGGAGCAGCTGCTATCCACAGCCACCAGGAGCAGCAAAATGAGCTCCAAGTCAAAAGGCACTAATCCTGCTTGAACGTACACAAACAGCATTTCTTAAGCAATTGTACAGCTAAGTCAATAACACCATCATGAATAACGGCCCATCCATAACAGCAATATCTGTCAAGCAGTGCACAAAGCACAGAAGCACTCTTTCCTCGGGAGGCACACTGCCCCTTTATGAAAGCTGCGGACAAATATCTTGCCTTTCTAAATCTGCTGTCTTTGGCTGGCCTTCATTTTGATGGATGCCTGGATGTCACCTCAACATTTATAGAGCAGCAGGAGACCATTATCCCAACAAAACATTCCATTCCTTTGACATTATCTTTTAATTAACATTTCTTTGTTCCAGCCCTCTGTGCGTGTGCCTCAGTGTTAGTTCGACATATCTGCCTTTTACTCTTTGTTCCTAACCACCTAGTGCTTGATGCTTAATTAGAGTTTTACTGTTGTTTGGTTCATTAGTTACAAATATGTTATTTCATTTTCATTTAAATTAACTTCTAAAATTAAAAGCACATTTGCAGACAGGCTTCCTCATTTGTTGGTATGGTAAATTGCTCTTCAGGTGCATTCTGCCATTTAGCATTCATATCTAAACTGTGACACCCACACTTCTCAAAATGTAATGTTGACTCAACCATTCATTTTTTTCACCCAAACAACATCAAATGAAAGAACCTTCTCTGTGCTGGCTAGCGGTGGCATTTGTTGCTCTCCTTTTCCTCCTGTGCCACAGCAAGTCAGACACTCCTCACCTCCAACACGCCCCTCAAAGAGCTCCCTTTCCTTTCTGCAGCAGTGGCAGAGATGTGCTTGCTCTCTTGGAGGCACCCTAAGGAAGTACTCTGCATGTTCAGAATAACTCTTTGCTCTACCTGCTGGATGATTATTTTTGCCATCTACTTGTAACACATACCTGTTTTTGTGCAGGATGCACAATTTAAAATATTCTGAATTAGGAAATATTGCTTATAGTTTCTCTACATTACTGCATGCATTTGAGCATTCAGCAATTGCTAGTGTCAATACTGCAGCAGTATTGCAGCAGAACTGCAGCTGAGGACAACCCTCGTTCCAGAGAATGAACCACCCAGCTGTGGAAACAGTTACACTTCATTACTGAAGTGAGTACTGCTACTGTCACTTAACTAACTGCAGTTTTTAAAACAACCATACAAGGCATAATACTATTGTTCAGTCTCATCAAAAACTTCCTCATGCATTAGCCCCAAAGAATGCACAGAAATGACTTCTCTGGATTTTGGACATTAACGGACATGCAGCATTCTGGCAGCAGAATTTTCAAGACAAGTGGATTAGGAAACATTATGGCATTGTAAAAAATGAACAAACAATCAGAGTGTAGCAAATAATTACATCTTTGATTCACTCTCAGAAAGTTTCTCAAAGAAGATCTGGAGTTCAAATTATTATTTTTTTTTTTTTTGATGTTGCAATGTTCAAAACAAAGGGAAATTTTAGAAGTGAGTCAATCTTAAAATTATTTGGAATATGTATAGGTGAAATGATTTGATCTAAAGAAAAAAACATAATAAAACAAGAATCTTTTAGATTAGTATACATTCACAAAAATGCACTGAATAGCTGACTCCATACTTTGGTGAAAGATATTTCCTTTAGAAGTTCTGTTGAGTTGTAACCTTCAGTTTTCATGTTAGAAAAGCAAGGCAACAAGCAGAAGTCAGCAGAAACTATGAGGATATGACTGAAATCTCTCAGAATAAAAGCACATAACTAAGAAATAGCTACAGACAGCATGGACACACAGGCTTCTCTAATTCTATTTTTCATTCCTTCAAAATTAGGCCCCAAATGCATTATAAAAGTGAGAAAATTGATTAATTACAGCCCAGCTCATACAGTGTACTGATATTATTTTCAGACTGATAGCTCTATTTTTGCAAAACAAAGGAAAAGTTTTACCCTTATTCAGTTCTACTTCTGTAGAGACAAAGTGCAACTTGAATGGTTTTGACAATATTATGGATAACAGTGGTGTCCTGTGGTAAGGGAGTTTATTAATTGCTGCATACTCGAAAGCACAGATACATCATTGTTATAATAAAAACCAGCAACCTATTAACTCTCAAGGTTGGCCTGTTTAATTTGCTTTGTCATCCAGGAGATCATTCATTTCATGTTGAAAATCATAAAAAAAAAAAACCCACAACCTTTGGGAGGGGAGACTTCTTTTCAAAGGGAAATATTTTTTTATAATGTGGCTTCAGATTGATTTTTTTTCAGATAACAACCCTGGCCTTCCCAGAAACTCTTTTCAGGCTGTTGATGTGATTGGCTTCTTTGAAGTTCAGGGATCCACTTGTGCAGATCCATTTGAAGAAGCGTACCAGAGTCCAACTCAATAGCAAAGCCTTACTTGGGCAAATAGAAAGACGTGTCTGAGTAGCATCCCACGGGAAAGAGACAGGCTGGTCAGGCCGCCAGTGACTGTATCAGTTTATTACATCTGTTCATGTAATTTGTTGCACATTCAGGAGAATAAGGGAATATGGCAAACTACCTCCTTTCTGAAGGGACAGCAAAAACCCTTCATTAGTTTCTCAGCCTCACACAGAATAGAAATTGACTTTACTTACAATGTTTCATTTTGGTGAAATGACTAATATTGGATGAATGGTGAAACATAAGGATTTTCTCCAGATTAAAAAAAAATGAAGTTAGAGATAACAGTGAGTGACAGGAAAACCCTGATAGTATGAAATTGGGTCTATAGATTCAGTCACCCATAATTTGCATGTGATTAATCCTTTGGGTCACTTGCAAATTAAGAGTCACTGCACCTTACAGTACTATTTCGACCTCCCACAAACTGTCCTGTTACTGACTGTAATGTAGAGTTGGAATAATACAAGAGTTGGAATAATCCCAGTAGGTTTGATTAGGGCTGGACTCAGGTAGGTATCCCTCTGCTCTACACGGAGGCAACTTAGCCGCCTCCAACATCTCACCCCCATTTCTAATCATGGCAACATGTGCTCTGTTAAAAAAAAAACAAACAGCATGCAAATCTTCACTGATTGTGCTTCAGCTTCAATGCTTAAAGAAAGCATCCTTTCTTTAAGGGGCAAGACACCTTCCGGACAGAAGAGACATTACAAATTATTTACTGTCAAACTATTTTGAGTTTAGGCTTTTGAAATAGGTAGCATTAAAAAAAAAAACATGTGCTACAAATAGGATGAAATGGTTGGAAATGAACAAAAAGAAATGGGAGATTTATTCACACTGGGACTTTTTTTTTTAATAGAAATTCATTAATTAAAATTTCTGTAGAAACTCATCTAATGTTTTCCAATTGGAAACCAGTATTTTGAGAACCTGTGCTTCTTTAATCTCTTTGATCCTGAGGGCTTTGATCTGCCATGTGATGACATGACTGAGATCAGACATTTACTTCCACAGTGTGCAGAAAGTGTGGAATTATTGATTCCTATAATCCGGCAGAGCAGAAAAAGGCCTGTGCTTTTTATACCTCAGAAACTGATGCAGTTCTCTTTCCTCACTGTGGTTCTGAACAGCTGGAAATGCAAGGCCTGGGAGCTCCTCAAAGGCACAATTATTCTTCTCACATCCTTATCTTTGCTGTTACTAGCATAAGTCCTTCTCCCTTGCTGAATTACACCTAACTGAAATCCTCTGGTTTTAAAACAATAGAGTATGATACCACTAGCTATCACTGTGTGCCTTCAGAATCATACCTTCAAGGTGAGAGACACAGGCTATCACAATAGAATTCAGATGATACAAATCCCAGCAAAGATTTATTCCAAGAAGTCCTTAAATTGCATTTTCAAATTCACTGGAGTGACTCAGCTTAGAGCCTTAAACCAACCACTGAAAAAAGCCTGAGGCTTGAGTTACTCTCATGCAGCGTAAACGTCTACAGGTCAGTATCAAAATGGAGAAAACTGTACTGAGTACAATGAGATGCTTTCTAAAACAACAAAAGTTTTCAAAGAAGAAACTGTAGGCCCCTTGAAAGGTGCAGCAAGCTACTTAGCAGCATGAGCAGGAGCACAGAGGAGAAACATGATGAAGTTAATAACACACTGTCTATTGCCTCTGAATAATAATTAACACATTCAACTACGAGCATTTAGTTCATCTTTTTTTCTGTACCAATTTTTAAATGCTTTGGTAATATAAGTGATACTTAGTCAATGTATAACGGATAACAAAACAAATTTGTCTTGTATTTTCCAATTTTCCAATTACACTGAACAGAAATACTTTCAGGCATCGGGTACTCAGCTGGTGGTAGAAGCATAGCATACACTGACAAAGTGCTTAGAAGCATAGCATTTCATATTCTACCAAGAAAAGATTACATTTCAGATTTCAGGACTACTTTGTGTTTTTGATGGCCTCATGTACGCTCCTCACTAATCAAGTAACAATTGCTACAACTTCTCAATACCACTATTGTAATAATTGCCTAGTAACAATGCATTGATACTTAGTCAAATATTTTAAAAAAACAAGAAAGAAAATGCAATTTAAGGAATATTTCTAAAGATACCAGTAAGAAGAAGAGAAAAATTGCCAGGAGAATAAAGTCTAGGAAGAAACTCTAATATCCAGTCCAAAAGTCACTTGAGAAAGTAATCAGAATATTAAAACAGTCCTTTATTTACAAGTTAAAGCCAAGCAAGTAAAACATAACCAGAAGCATGAATGTTCTGATACCCATAGCACAATTAACGTTTGGAATGATTAAGAGAATTCTGTTGTCTTAAGAGAAGCCAGCAGTTCAACGAAGCACGCGAGGCGTACCTTGTCAGAACAATCATCTCAACATAAAACGTACTAGAAACATTTCTGTTGGTCCTAGGAAGCAGCAAACCTGGTTCTGACAAGTTCTTCACAACAGAAGGCAAAACATCATTAGGAATATCAATAATCACGCATAGGAAAATGTTAACTCACCTGACTGGTGATGAGAGTCTCTAGCTATAGAACACCCCTTCTCAGGGGCAAGTCTTTGTCCAGGAGCCGTCCTCCCTCCAGAGGCAAGCCCTTAAATGAGCCCAGGGAGGGATGGACCCAGGGACCCCCATTTCCAGTCACATGGAAAGCACAGTGAATTGCTTGCACCTGTGCTTCCTGGGCCAGCCCCCCCATGCTTTAAAGGTTTGATTAGCTCTGAACTATTCAGAAATTCTATTTCAGAGTCAAAGGCTTTCAGATAAAATCTCCCACAGGCACTATGAAAAGTTTACACATTTGGATAGGAGTGTCTTGCCATAAGTAGACTGAACATTTTGTTTATTCTCAAATATCACTGCATGACTTATAAATTATCAGATAATTAGACTAAAACTATATTAGGCATCATAAATTAATATCAATATTTTGAAGGACTGGTTTTAACAAATAGGTAGCTAATATAGTCCAGCACATAAAGGCTGGTAGGAGAAAACAGATGTTTCAGTTGCTGAGTGGTTATGATGCAATGACTGTAAGAACACAGGAATGGTAAAACCTATTTGAATAAGGCAAAACAGCTTCTGAGCTAATTGCCCCACATCATGCCAACCAGCCAAGCAGCAGTTATTGAAAGAAAACTAAACTGCTACATGAAGTGTTTCAAAAGCAAAGTGGTATATACAGGGGAATGGTAGGGATATTCAGTTCAATTCTAAAAGGGTGAAGAACGTTCCTGTCACATTGATAACAATCCTCACAAGACTTCCCACCAGTATTCTTAAAGTCCCTTTTTCAGTCTCCAAGTAACATTTTTATAAAGTGAACTTCACTGGTATTGATCCAGAACTGGATATACTGCTCAGAGAAATTATAGGGAGCATGGAAGGCTCTGCAACAGCAGAACTCCTAAAGAAAGCCAGAAATCTATGAAGCGAAGTCAAGCCCTATCAGCAAGGAGATAAAGAGCCAAAGGAGCACCTGCATTAGCTCTACATAAGTAGGGCATGATTCTGGGGTGCTCTGGTGGGTGGCTAGAGCAGCTGTCAGCCAGAATTTACACGAAATCCAGCTGGGGCAAATTCTACTGCTTCACACTCCCTGAGCTGGGACAAGACCTGCATTTATTTTCATCAATAAAAGCAAACAAACAGAAATCCCAGCATTTCTTATTTATATTGCAATTACAAAAATCATATATGCAAAGAAACATTTTATATATACATATTATTCACATATATTAAGAGATGATAGACGTAACAGGGGAACATATATAGACTTAGCACATCCTGCTCCAGTCCTAGTTTAAGAAACACTTGCTTTTTGGAAAGCATCAGTCAGGGATGCTTCATAACGTTCACGCAGAGAAATTCAGAAAAAGACAATCCCCTTCTGTTTTCCACACCATCTGACTAATTATCATAATTAAAGTGAAACAAACCCATGTTTTTTTTTAACTATCTCTGCAAAATTTTTCTTACTATGTACAGAGCAGCTCACTTCTTACTTTTATTCCACAGGAAGTTATTTTGACAAAGACGTGCTGATCACATAACATGGTAGTAATAAACCTCCCTCATTTCTAACACTAATAGGCTGCTCATCTGTTGAAGCATGTCAGTGACCAGCAATTAGCAGCCTTCTCATTTAGCTCCTGTGATTACAACCATTCTTATATTAGCATGGCATTAATTGCAGCTTATACCATCTTGATTTGTGGCACGTGGTGATTAAATGTAGCAGCAGGGGGTGGTGGCAGCGGCTTTTCTTACTTGCTTCACCACCAGAAAAGCTGGGAAAAAAACAAAGCAAGACAATGGCTAAGGCAGTTCAGCTCTCTGATCTGTTATGTGCTGCGGATTTCCATTTCTTCTTCCCATGCTCTAATCAGCAAAACTCACAAGAGTATTTGTTGCTCTCTCAAGTTTAACAATTAATTATTAATTTGTTCTTAGAAAAGAAAGGAGTAACTAAAAAGTAAGTTTTGTATGGTCATCTGTGTCTCTTCTATTGCTTCAGTTAAAGTTCTTGAGCTCTGTGAAAATCCATACATCCCTGGTCTATAAGGGAGAGAGAAAAAATCCCATATTCGAACCTGGCAGAGCAGCTAGATATTTGCAATTTCACATCTACGCAAAAAAAAAAAACAAAAAAAACAACAACAACAAAAAAAAACCTGTTACAAGTATGGGGAATTAAGATATGCAGTGAAGTTTGTTGTTTTTCAGGCTTTCCCCTTGTGAGAGCAGAATTTAACCTTGCCTCTGAAACTGAATTCTTCATTGGTTAAACCAAAGCTTCTCAGAGATGCTCACTAATAATATGCTGTTCTGGCAGGTGCCTGAGGCTGGTGCTCACTTACAGAACTGTTTATGCATCAAATTAATGAGAGCAAAACCTAAACCTACTAATGTTAGAAATCCTTAGTAAATCCCTAAAGCCAGGCATATCAACTAAGTCATACTTGTGAGTTGTTCGTACATGACCAATACTGCTACTCCCATAATCGTGACAACTACTCTGGCTTGCAGGAATGCTGGGGAGATCAGTTCACTAGCAGGGGCTCTTGGGTGGGTGGATGTGCTGGAAAAGGAAATTATTTGTTTTTCTCCAGGTTACATTTTAGTTGTGCAGTAGAGACTAGGCTTCGGAGTACAAACTTCAATTATAGGGAGAAAACAAAACAGAAAACTGTTGTCTATTCTGTGCTCTTGACTAAGGAAGTTTGTCAGAAGGGTTTATGCCAATACACCAGCACTACTTGAATAGGTAATTAAAGATTTAAAAAATCTATACAGATGAAAAAGGACACATATTAGTTTCTTCAGTTAGTCTCATTCTGGTAATTTATACATTTTCTGCGTGTAGTTGTTGTTTTTATTTCTAGCATATTTTTATTTGAACTTGGCTGTATGTTTTGTAACAGCCTGTCTCTTCTGGCAAGCTATTATTGGTTTATTTGAATGTATGCATAACAAAATAGAGGGGAGAAAGCAAAACTCATTGCTGGCTTTTTTTCCCCTGAACGCATTAACCTCCTCACACAGTATTCCCTGCTCACTGCAGAATTAATCCAGATTAGAAACTATCTTCCATGTAAATATAGCTGAACAGTTGCAGTATGTCTGATTCATTTAAACCATCAAGACAAGTAAGCCCGTGAGGAGGTACCTTCTTTGCATTTCCAAATGTGTTTAACCTGATGGCCAGAGGCATAGCACGTCATTGCTCATGGTTTCTTCTCCAGTGTAACTGCTCCGATCATCAGGCACGATGCCAGTGTCCTGAGATGACCATGAAACCTCACAGCACATTTTGGACTGGATGTCCTGGCAGACGTTTCAGCTTACAGATAATTAGAAAGCTCCCTAGAGAATACCTAACTTCGGAAAGAGAAGACTGTGAGTTGTTCTCAGTACGAAATAAACTGTACATAATATTTACATTGATCCCAGCAGTGCAATATGCTTTGGGTTTCACAACGCTTCATCTTCCCCTCTTCCTGGAGGGCATGAGGAGCTGACTGACCAGCTGTGATGTAGTCCAAGGATAAATACTCTTTACCTCTTTCTAATTCTGGCACAGTACATGCTAATTTGACCGCTCTAGAACAGGATCCTACTTCCTGGTTGTCTGCCTTGGAACACTGAATTGTTTACCCGCTTTGTTAATTATTAGACAATCATATTTCCCTACTGTTTGGATAAAAAAGGATGGAAGAGATAGCCAGGGGGGCGAGGGAGGGGGGTGAAAAACAGCTTCATGTGAAGACAAAACTTCGGACACCTCCTGCTTTTCAATATCAGATACAAATTGTTGGTTCATTCATCAAAACCCAAATACGTACATCATACAAAAAGCTACGTTTCGGTAGTTTGCAAAGTAAATCTGTCCATTTAACTGCATTATTAAAAGAAGTATGCAAGATCCATTTGTAGTAATGTAACTAAAATGCAATCAATGTGATTTATTACTGATGTAAGCTAATACGCTAGGGATTTGCTCCTTTATTAGGCAAAAGGGCAACATTAAGAGATTAAAAGTAAATGACAAGTTGCAACAAAATGCAAATGCATAATATATGTAAATACATAACCAGCAATAGCCAGGTGTAATTTCAGTTCACTAGCCTGAACTAGGCTTGTGGGTCAGATAAGCTGTTTTGGGGAGTGATGTTTTGTCTCTGAGTCTCTAACATGTTAAGAAAATGAAAAAATAGAAATGAAAGTACGTTTAAGTACTGAAAATGTTTAAAACACTCATGCTTTGCTTTTCAATTGATTACATTCCCATCTGAAAGAAAAGTAGGTTTATCTGGTTCAAAAGATGCCTTTCTTGTCTTTCTAAGGGGAAAAGCGTGGGGTCTTTTTGTTTCTTATCCTTAACCTTAGTCTGAATGTGTACCAACCCAGTACCAGTGCAACAGAGTGCAGAATCTGTAGCAGGACTTGATCACTCTATGCAAAATGCCAACATTTTGCTATAGCAAACACAGTTAATCACATGAATTCCAGGCTGTATACCTACTTTTCAGATACACTTATTTCACATCTCTGGATCAATTTAAAGCAAAAGATGTAATTTAAATATAACAATTCCCAGAGCTTGCAGTGTACAAAATAAGTGCATACATAAATCTGCTGAGAGGCAAATTGCCTGTAATTATAATGATGCAATTTTAAAAAAGAATTTGGGAAGTCAATAAAATATTTAGTTCCGTTACAGATGGTTATTGCACTGAAGAAATATTTTGAGCTCTATTTAGTTTCTTTTAATTAAATGATGTCCTTTACAAGAAGATATAGGATTAAGAAAAGGGCACAATTAAGAGACTGAGATATTGCTTAATATTTGAATTATGAAGCATATGTTATTTTTGCAAATATAGTACTTGCACATGCACATAGTCCTGCAGTATAACTAATCTCCTTAGTTCATTGTGAGATGAAACTCAGACATAAATTGGAAGGAAAAATGGTTATGGGGCTTACAGTGTAATTTTTCTCAGTAGATTTGCATTATAGTCCTTAAAACTAAGCAGATGCAAGATCAGATCTGAAAGGAAATTCCTTGAGCATCAAATGTATTCAGAATTCAATAAAACAAAGTACATAGTTTTACAAAGCTACACAAGTGCAGGGTTGTTTGTTTACTTATTTGAATTCTAAATTAAAAAAACAGCTCTTTATTATTTATACAGAAAAATCTCCTTTGTTGTCTGTTTTTTACCAAGCGTTTTTCAATTTAAAAGGGTCATTTCATTCTAATTTAGTCAAACATTAGTGAATAATTTAGTACCTTTCTCTGCCACCCTGTCCTATTAATTAGTTAGAACCAAAAAGTTCAAACTTTCAAACAATAACAAATATTTACTCAAATAATTGGTAATATTCAAAGACTCAAAGCTGTTACAACAGTCAGTTATGAGCAAAGATCATCTTTGTGAAAAGAAAACTAATTAACGAAAAATATTTTTCATCAATTTCAGTATTTCCAAAAGCCTAGGCCTTCATACAATGTACTACTGGGAATCTATCTGTAATTTCATTTGGCAAACACAAAAGCTAGATTTCCCCTCCTTGTAACTAATTTGGAACAGTACTGCATAGAAATAAGGAGAGAAAAAATCACAAAGAGAAACTACGAGCTGCAGAGTTTTTAAGACAGCATGGCAACTCTGGGGCTCTCAGCTGGGACACTTAGAGGGTTTTACAAGTTTTAAATAGAACGCCACAGTGGTAAAATAAGTTAATATTCATCTGTTTCATCCAAGTTCACCCACTTTTTTACAAGAGAAAAGCAAGAACAAGTGTTCCACAGTTTCGCAGTTCAGGGGAGACCAACTTTTTAAAACGGCATGAAAACCTACTGCTAAACATCTTTCTATGGCTTTGGTTTGAGGGCAAACACTACTGCAAAGGACTATTTGGTATTTCCATTTGAGAAGATTAAAATACTTGAATTTCACTTTGTAGCAGAGTGCAACTTATAAAAGCATCTAGCCTCGTAGAATCACTGTTGCTTATATCATAACTAACCTTGTCCCTAACCTTAGCATGTGTAATGCTAATGAACTTACAAGTTGATCTTCCTGTCTCTTTATCCCCTGATTAATACACTCGTTATGTGATAGAGCTGATCTGAGATAGTGAGAACATCCTCAAAAGGAATCAAAGCCAATTAAAAAAGCAAGTTGGAGGGAAAACGGAGAAAACAAATGTGTCACTGGGATCCCAAGAGAAAACGTGTATAAAGAACTTAAAAAACAGCACCACCAAGATGCCAGCTAGTTAGGAGAAATAAAATGGAAGAACGATGCTGATGCGCGCAGCGTGATCACACAGGAATACAAGCAGACTGATGAAATCTTGCAAAGAGCAGATCTTTTCTTCATAGAGCAACAGAAATCTGTTCATGAGACTATCACAAAATGGCACTGTGCTCAAGGCCAGGCTGGACGTGGCTCTGGGCAGCCTGGTCTAGTGGTTGGCAACCCTGCACTCAGCAGGGGGGTTGAAACTCAATGATCTTTGAGGTCCTTTTCAACCCAGGCCATTCTGTGATTCTATGATTCCAACTTTACCAAGCATGTGTTATAACAACAGGCTTCCAGCTTCTTGCATCAGAAACAAAACAGACTTGAACAGGGACTTCCAAATTATTGAGAAATGGCCCTATCTTAATTGGGATGGAATGACCCTAGCGTATTGTGAATTTTTACTTTGAACTGGAACTAATATTTTGCTATCGTGTTGTATCATTTTTATGCTATTTCTTTTTGTATTACAACACCTTATGTAGATTTTGACTACTACTGAGCATTGAGAAGAATTTCTACATTGTGCTGGGCGTTCTTTTTGCCTTTTGGAGTTAGGGATAAGTTAGAACAGGGCCACGCATACAAGCAGTTCAGAATTTTCATTCTAATGTGCACTAGGCTACATTTGTCAATGTCTGATTGTCATCAAGCATTATGCTGCCAATTTGTCTACCTCTGTTTGCATGAAGTTCCTCACAGCCTCCTCTTATAAAGACTTACGCTAAATAATTGTGTCATCTGCAAATCCTGCTGACCTCATTTTTTTCTTCTACCCTTCATTTCTGCCTTTCCAGATAATTAATGAATATATTAAGTACTAACTATAACACAGATCCTTGGGACATACTAATATTAACCTCCCGCTAAATTGAAAACTGACAGCCTAATGAATTAAATTCTCCACATAAGAATGGTGTTGCAATAGAAATCAGAATGACTTGTGCTTCATCCCTAACCTGAAGAGGAAAAAAAACAAACATGAAAACAACTTCTACAAGTACAAGCACCTGCAGTTGGTACTGAACGTTATGACACTCATGAAAAAACAGGCTACTGAGCACAGAGATTTATGCATCTAAGAGCTACTGTCCAGAATTAAAGAAGCTGAAAATACCTTAATAAATAAAAACATCTGGTCTCTGTACAGCTCCTTCACTTGCTGTTTGAAGAATCATTTAGCAATCAATAGTACCTCAAGCATTTTTCACCTACAAGACTGTTAAAAGTACTTTGGCAGAAATATCCTTGCAACCCCAAACCTTACTCTTGAGTATATAAAAGAATCATATATTCAGAAAGGACAATCTATAGATTTTAGAGCTAATTTGAACAAGATGGTGCAGTCAGACCTTGTACTTAGATCTGTACAGTAGATTTTAACGCATACGTATTGTATTCTGTTGTATATTGCAGCACCTCCTGCATTTTCTACTATCATTCCACTGCAGTAATCTAAATCTTCTCTGGAAGAACTCATTATTGAAATAACAGAAATTGTGTTATGTTCCTTCAAGGTCAGCAAGAGGTCCTGAATTTTTCTGTACTTATGCAATCTTAGAATGGAAAGTAAATTCTAATTTTACGTTTGAAATGCACGTTATATACTGCAAACATACATGGACAAATACAGAAGTATCTTGCTGAGCAGACAGGTACAGAAGCCCTCTAGAGTGGTGTGGACTCACTTTGAACTTTGCGTGCAGTTGTGGGTCCACAATATAAAAAGGATGTTAAGATACATGAACACATCCAGAGGAGGGCAACAAAGCTGTTGAAAGAGCTGGAAGGCACATCCTGTGAGTAGAGGCTGTCAGACCAGACAAAAGGAAAAAATTCTTCACCATAAAGGTGGTCAAGCACCGCAGCAGGCTTCCCAGAAGAGGTTTGTTCCCTACGCGTGTTAGTGTTCAAGAGGCATTTGGATAATGCCATCATTACCAGTGCTAGGATAAGCAAAGTCAAAAGACTCTGCTCAAAATACTTCTGCTGGAGAATAGAAAAGATGCTGGAGCATAATAAATTGTGCCGTGTTGGTGTTTAAAGAGTAGAAAATAAGAAACCAATTCAGTGTTAACATCTAAAAAGACACAGAACTATTGTACTTGATTGCCCATTTAAAATTTCTGAGGTGTGCATACCATAATATGAAAGCAAGTAACCTTGAAAAGATCATAATTCATTTTCCTTATTACCATTACCTAAGTCATTAAACATATTCATATGCCTATTTATATATTTGACTAATTATTTTCAAGATTTAAGATTTCTGTGATTTCCTAAATTTCCCTGATGTATTTAAGGGGAAACAAAGGTTGGGATTTTTGTTTGTTTGTTACTCATCTATTTCTTGTGAATTCTCATCACTCATGCATTCATCCTGTTGTTCAGTGAATAGCTCATTAATATGATTTCAATCTCTGTATAAAGGCACATGGAAAAACACTATTATGTAACACTTTGAAAAGAGCTATAAATAGGCTTCTTTAATAACCATAAATTTACATTAGAAAGGTAGATAAACTCCGATGTTAAAAACGTTTATTTTTATCTGATGTTACTGTTTCATAATCTCAGTATTATCAGACACATCCTGAATAATTTGTAAGTTCTTGGCGTTTTATACTATCTGGGAAAGTCTTGCATAGCAAATGGATTTATACAATAGGAATAGAGATTTATAAAGAGTTACATTTCTCTTCTGAGACTCAGTCACACTTACCTGGTACACATTTAAAAACTACCCATGGCATCCAGGACAGACTAGATATAGCAACGAATTATAGATTTGGCTCTGATTTAGCTCATTTTTCTAAAGACAAATGGTCCCTTCCAAATAACTTGAAAGAAACCAACTTTGCTGGAATTTAACGCTCTTTCCTTATTACCATTAACTGGCTGCCTTGATTTTAGTAATTTCCCGACTTTATGCCTTCCTTTGGCCAAACATCTTCTCATGATGCAGCTTGGAAAGAAAATACTGGCAGGCATAACCAAAGTGTTCAGTTTCATAGTTGCTATAAATCCATCTTTAGTTCTGTAGGGAACAGCTGTAAGGTTCAGAGTATGTTCTCATAAAATCTTCAATATGCGTACGAAGACACAAAAAGTCTAATACAGTAAATTTAACATGATAATTCTACTAGCAGAGAAAGAAATAAAGAAATAATTGAAAAATGAACGTTGTTTTATATACTCTGTGTCTATGACACCTATTTTAAAGTAATGAAATGTAATGCACTCTCTTGAAATTCAATCTCTGTAGGTAGACAGAAGCAGCAGAACAGAGACCTAACAGAGGCAGGTACCTAAACCAGGCTCCTCTGACAGCAGGACGGATGCACACTCAGTGAGAGTTCTGCCAGTCAAGCTTAGCAGCTGTGTATGCACATTGATAAGATCCTTCATATAGTTTTAAAATAATGGATGGCTGTAACCAAACACCCAAATACAATGATCTGTGAACTCCTAATTCCCACAAGCACTGCCATAGTAAGAAGGGATGCCTGTTACAATCTATTTTTTTTTTCTCTTGAGTGGTTAAGTACATTTTCACATATAGGACTACTTTAAATACTTCCATGACTGGTGCTTCTTTGATGGAGATATTTTACAGGGCTCTGCAGCTATGGGAATGGAACCAAATAGCAAACTAAGCAGGAAGAAAGCAAAGCAATGAAAGCTATAGGAATAGTCAGCCAGGAAATACACATAAAGCACTGTGCTTTGAGAACATAGATGAGTAAAACAGACATAATGGGGGTAGCTCAAGTGTTATCAGATGTGGCCTGATAAGGAGGAAATTGACCTTCTTTCCCAGCTATTTTACAGGATATAATTTTACTCTTCTTAAACAACAAACATCAGAAAAAAAAAAAAAAGGTTCTGATATTCTCACACAAATGTACTACTAACAGACCACTTTCTTTCTCCAACTCTATTAACCTACCCTTTTCATTTCCTACTCAGCTTGGTGTGTCTTCTTTGGATTCTCAACCAGGGAATCCACATCCTTAAAAGAACAGTCTTTTCATTACATTACAATTACTTGGTTGCCTCTCTTCAG
Source organism: Numida meleagris (assembly GCF_002078875.1). NCBI lineage: Eukaryota > Metazoa > Chordata > Aves > Galliformes > Numididae > Numida > Numida meleagris. The sequence continues at coordinate 5,481,211 of NC_034419.1, read as the reverse complement.
ACTTCAATTTATTTGAAAGGTTCATGAGGGCAACGGTGCAGAATTTTTTTCATTGACCTACTGTGTGAACTCTGATTTTTCCAGTTTCGTGAAACTGTCCATACAATTAGACTGTACCCAATGCATTCACCTGCTCCTACAGCACAGAGC